>NC_074668.1:4574654-4739654 GCF_029448725.1 Salvelinus fontinalis | reverse complement strand
ACAACAACACAACAACACGACAACACAACAACACAACACACAACACACAACAACACGACAACACGACAACACAACAACATAACAACAGTCAGTCCTAACACAACAACACGACAACACAACAACACAACACACAACACACAACACACAACAACACAACAACACAACGACACAACAACACATAACAACCGTCCTAACACAACAACACGACAACACAACAACACAACAACACAACAACACGACAACACGACAACACAACAACACGACAACACGACAACACAACAACACAACAACACAACAACACAACAACACGACAACACGACAACACAACAACACATAACAACCGTCCTAACACACCAACACGACAACACGACAACACAACAACACAACACACAACACACAACACACAACAACACAACAACACAACGACACAACAACACATAACAACAGTCCTAACACAACAACACAACAACAGTCCTAACACGACAACACAACAACACATAACAACCGTCCTAACACAACAACACATAACAACACATAACAACAGTCCTAACACGACAACACGACAACATAACAACAGTCCTAACACGACAACATAACAACACAACAACACGACAACACAACAACACGACAACACGACAACAGTCCTAACACAACAACACAACAACACAACAACACAACAACACAACAACACAACAACAGTCCTAACACAACAACACATAACAACACATAACAACAGTCCTAACACAACAACACGACAACACAACAACACAACAACAGTCCTAACACAACAACACGACAACACGACAACAGTCCTAACACGACAACACAACAACACGACAACACATAACAACAGTCCTAACACAACAACACGACAACACGACAACAGTCCTAACACAACAACACGACAACACGACAACAGTCCTAACACAACAACACGACAACACATAACACCAGTCCTAACACAATAACACAACAACACGACAACAGTCCTAACACAACAACACAACAACACGACAACAGTCCTAACACAACAACACAACAACACACAACAACACGACAACACAACAACACGACAACATGACAACAGTCCTAACACAACGACACAACAACACAACAACACAACAACACAGCAACACACAACGACACAACAACACATGACAACACAACAACACAACAACATGACAACAGTCCTAACACAACGACACAACAACACATGACAACAGTTCTATCACAACAACACGACAACATAACAACAGTCCTAACACAACAACACGACAACATAACAACAGTCCTAACACAACAACACAACAACACAACAACACGACAACACAACAACAGTCCTAACACAACAACACAACAACAGTCCTAACACAACAACACGACAACAGTCCTAACACAACAACACAACAACAGTCCTAACACAATACACAACAACAGTCCTAACACAACAACACAACAACAGTCCTAACACAACAACACAACAACAGTCCTAACACAACAACACAACAACAGTCCTAACACAATACACAACAACAGTCCTAACACAACAACACGACAACACAACAACACAACACACGACAACACAACAACACAACACACAACACATAACAACAGTCCTAACAGAACAACACGACAACACAACAACACAACAACACAACAACAGTCCTAACACAACACACAATAACACACTAACACACAATAACACCACACCACAATAACACACAATAACACAACAGAATCTACCAAGTCCTTCATGTTAGGGGTGGCTAAATTCAGTAAATCACATCAGTCTACCCTGGTCAACTGATGTTTATATCAATTAATGAAGGTTTTAATCTGAATTTTTTATCATGCAAAAAAGTTGATATTGTTTTATTTAGTGGATGCCAGTACCCTAAAAAAACCATCAGACCCCTACTTTTGCTAAAGCGTGGCTTTCAGTTGTAGCAGGGACACTTTAATAGATGAAGTGAGACTTGTTATGAAACCATGGATAAATACTTTGTGGAGGCTTATAGATAACACAATCTCTGTTTTCAGAATGTCGTGTCAATATCCTTCCGTTGGCCTCTATCCATGCTATTGGGAAAATAGATTTGGGGACATTCCAAGCTCTTAAATGAAAATCTAACTAAAGGAATCTGCTCAGCTTTGACTTGATCCTGAAACACCTCTGTTAATCCCCTAAATGCTGTCCCCCTTTCAGACACAGAGACTCATGTCTGACCTCGATTTCTTATGTCATTGTCTTTCCCTTGTTATTTTTCCTTTTATTCCTATGTGTTATATCGATGTTGTGAACAACGCTAAGAACGTATTTTAATGTACTTGTCACGCCCGGGCCTTAAGTTATCAATCAATCAATCAATTTTATTTTATATAGCCCTTCGTACATCAGATAATATCTCGAAGTGCTGTACAGAAACCCAGCCTAAAACCCCAAACAGCAAGCAATGCAGGTGTAGAAGCACGGTGGCTAGGAAAAACTCCCTAGAAAGGCCAAAACCTAGGAAGAAACCTAGAGAGGAACCAGGCTATGAGGGGTGGCCAGTCCTCTTCTGGCTGTGCCGGGTGGAGATTATAACAGAACTATGCCAAGATGTTCAAAAATGTTCATAAGTGACAAGCATGGTCAAATAATAATCATGAATAATTTTCAGTTGGCTTTTCATAGCTGATCATTAAGAGTTGAAAAACAACAGGTCTGGGACAGGTGGGTGTTCCATAACCGCAGGCAGAACAGCTGAAACTGGAATAGCAGCAAGGCCAGGCGGACTGGGGACAGCAAGGAGTCACCACGGGCGGCAGTCCCGACGCATGGTCCTAGGGCCCAGGTCCTCCGAGAGAGAGAAAGAGAGAAGGAGAAAATTAGAGAGAGCCAAGATTTTCAAAATGTTCATAAATGACAAGCATGGTCAAATAATAATCAGGAATAAATCTCAGTTGGCTTTTCATAGCCGATCATTAAGAGTTGAAAACAGCAGGTCTGGGACAGGTAGGGGTTCCATAACCGCAGGCAGAAGAGTTGAAACTGGAATAGCAGCAAGGCCAGGCGGACTGGGGGCAGCAAGGAGTCACCACGGCCGGTAGTCCCGACGTATGGTCCTAGGGCTCAGGTCCTCCGAGAGAAAGAGAGAAGGAGAAAATTAGAGAGAGCCAAGATTTTCAAAATGTTCATAAATGACAAGCATGGTCAAATAATAATCAGGAATAAATCTCAGTTGGCTTTTCATAGCCGATCATTAAGAGTTGAAAACAGCAGGTCTGGGACAGGTAGGGGTTTCGTAACCGCAGGCAGAAACAGTTGAAACTGGAATAGCAGCAAGGCCGGGCGGACTGGGGACAGCAAGGTGTCAGCATGCCCGGTAGTCCTGACGTATGGTCCTAGGGCTCAGGTTCTCAGAGAGAAAGAGAGAACGAGAGAATTAGAGAGAGCATACTTAAATTCACACAGGACACTGGATAAGACAGGAGAAGTATTCCAGGTATAACCAACTGACCCTAGCCCCCCGACACATAAACTACTGCAGCATAAATACTGGAGGCTGAGACAGGAGCGGTCAGGAGACACTGTGGCCCCATCCGAAGAAACCCCCGGACAGGGCCAAACAGGAAGGATATAACCCCACCCACTCTGCCAAAGCACAGCCCCCACACCACTAGAGGGATATCCTCAACCACCAACTTACAATCCTGAGACAAGGCCGAGTATAGCCCACAAAGGTCTCCACCACAGCACAACCAAGGGGGGGCGCCAACCCAGACAGGAAGTTCACGTCAGTAACTCAACCCACTCAAGTGACGCACCCCTCCTAGGGACGGCATGAAAGAGCACCAGCAAGCCAGTGACTCAGCCCCAGTAACAGGGTTAGAGGCAGAGAATCCCAGTGGAGAGAGGGGAACCGGCCCTGGAGAGACAGCAAGGGCGGTTCGTTGCTCCAGAGCCTTTCCGTTCACCTTCACACTCCTGGGCCAGACTACACTCAATCATATGACCTACTGAAGAGATAAGTCTTCAGTAAAGACTTAAAGGTTGAGACTGAGTCTGCGTCTCTCACATGGGTAGGCAGACTGTTCCATAAAAATGGAGATCTATAGGAGAAAGCCCTGCCTCCAGCTGTTTGCTTAGAAATTTTAGGGACAATTAGGAGGCCTGCGTCTTGTGACCGTAGCGTACGTGTAGGTATGTACGGCAGGACCAACTCGGAAAGATAGGTAGGAGCAAGCCCATGTAACGCTTTAAAGGTTAACAGTAAAACCTTGAAATCAGCACTTGCCTTAACGGGAAGCCAGTGTAGGGAAGCTAGCACTGGAGTAATATGATCAAATTTCTTGGTTCTAGTCAGGATTCTAGCAGCCGTATTTAGCACTAACTGAAGTTTATTTAGTGCTTTATCCGGGTAGCCGGAAAGTAGAGCATTGCAGTAGTCTAACCTAGAAGTAACAAATGCATGGATTAATTTTTCTGCATCAATTTTGGACAGAAAATTTCTGATTTTTGCAATGTTACGTAGATGGAAAAAAGCTGTCCTTGAAACAGTCTTGATATGTTCGTCAAAAGAGAGATCAGGGTCAAGAGTAACACCGAGGTCCTTCACAGTTTTATTTGAGACGACTTTACAACCATCAAGATGAATTGTCAGATTTAACAGAAGATCTCTTTGTTTCTTGGGACCTAGAACAAGCATCTCTGTTTTGTCCGAGTTTAAAAGTAGAAAGTTTTCAGCCATCCACTTCCTTATGTCTGAAACACAGGCTTCTAGCGAGGGCAATTTTGGGGCTTCACCATGTTTCATTGAAATGTACAGCTGTGTGTCATCCGCATAGCAGTGAAAGTTAACATTATGTTTTCGAATAACATCCCCAAGAGGTAAAATATATAGTGAAAACAATAGTGGTCCTAAAACGGAACCTTGAGGAACACCGAAATGTACAGTTGATTTGTCAGAGGACAGACCATTCACAGAGACAAACTGATATCTTTCCGACAGGTAAGATCTAAACCAGGCCAGAACTTGTCCGTGTAGACCAATTTGGGTTTCCAGTCTCTCCAAAAGAATGTGGTGATCGATGGTGTCAAAGGCAGCACTAAGGTCTAGTAGCACGAGGACAGATGCAGAGCCTCGGTCTGACGCCATTAAAAGGTCATTTACCACCTTCACAAGTGCAGTCTCAGTGCTATGATGGGGTCTAAAACCAGACTGAAGCATTTCGTATACATTGTTTGTCTTCAGAAAGGCAGTGAGTTGCTGCGCAACAGCTTTTTCTAAAATTTTTGAGAGGAATGGAAGATTCGATATAGGCCGATAGTTTTTTATATTTTCCGGGTCAAGGTTTGGCTTTTTCAAGAGAGGCTTTATCACTGCCACTTTTAGTGAGTTTGGTACACATCCGGTGGATAGAGAGCTGTTTATTATGTTCAACATAGGAGGGCCAAGCACAGGAAGCAGCTCCTTCAGCAGTTTAGTAGGAATAGGATCCAGTATGCAGCTTGAAGGTTTAGAGGCCATGATTATTTTCATCATTGTGTCAAGAGATATAGTACTAAAACACTTAAGTGTCTCTCCCGATCCCAGGCCCTCGCAGAGCTGTGCAGATCCAGGACAGCTAAGCCCTGGAGGAATACGCAGATTCAAAGAGGAGTCCGTAATTTGCTTTCTAATGGTCATGATCTTTTCCTCAAAGAAGTTCATGAATTTATTACTGCTGAAGTGAAAGCCATCCTCTCTTGGGGAATGCTGCTTTTTAGTTAGCTTTGCAACAGTATCAAAAAGAAATTTTGGATTGTTCTTATTTTCCTCGATTAAGTTGGAAAAGTAGGATGATCGAGCAGCAGTGAGGGCTCTTCGGTACTGCACGGTACTGTCTTTCCAAGCTAGTCGGAAGACTTCCAGTTTTGTGTGGCGCCATTTCCGTTCCAATTTCCTGGAAGCTTGCTTCAAAGCTCGGGTATTTTCTGTATACCAGGGAGCTAGTTTCTTATGACAAATGTTTTTCGTTTTTAGGGGTGCAACTGCATCTAGGGTATTGCGCAAGGTTAAATTGAGTTCCTCAGTTAAGTGGTTAACTGATTTTTGTCCTCTGACGTCCTTGGGTAGGCAGAAGGAGTCTGGAAGGGCATCAAGGAATTTTTGTGTTGTCTGAGAATTTATAGCACGACTTTTGATGCTCCTTGGTTGGGGTCTGAGCAGATTATTTGTTGCGATTGCAAACGTAATAAAATGGTGGTCCGATAGTCCAGGATTATGTGGAAAAACATTAAGATCTACAACATTTATTCCATGGGACAAAACTAGGTCCAGAGTATGACTGTGGCAGTGAGTAGGTCCAGAGACATGTTGGACAAAACCCACTGAGTCGATGATGGCTCCGAAAGACTTTTGGAGTGGGTCTGTGGACTTCTCCATGTGAATATTAAAATCACCAAAAATTAGAATATGATCTGCTATGACTACAAGGTCTGATAGGAATTCAGGAAACTCAGAGAGGAACGCTGTATATGGCCCAGGAGGCCTGTAAACAGTAGCTATAAAAAGTGATTGAGTAGGCTGCATAGATTTCATGACTAGATGCTCAAAAGACGAAAACGCCATTTTCTTTTTTGTAAATTGAAATTTGCTATTGTAGATGTTAGCAACACCTCCGCCTTTGCGGGATGCACGGGGGATATGGTCACTAGTGTAACCAGGAGGTGAGGCCTCATTTAACACAGTAAATTCATCAGGCTTAAGCCATGTTTCAGTCAGGCCAATCACATCAAGATTATGATCAGTGATTAGTTCATTGACTATGACTGCCTTTGAAGTGAGGGATCTAACATTAAGTAACCCTATTTTGAGATGTGAGGTATCACGATCTCTTTCAATAATGGCAGGAATGGAGGAGGTCTTTATCCTAATAAGATTGCTAAGGCGAACACCGCCATGTTTAGTTTTGCCCAACCTAGGTCGAGGCACAGACACAGTCTCAATGGGTATGGCTGAGCTGACTACACTGACTGTGCTATTGGCAGACTCCACTAAGCTGGCAGGTTGGCTAACAGCCTGCTGCCTGGCCTGCACCCTATTTCATTGTGGGGCTAAAGGAGTTAGAGCCCTATCTATGTTGGTAGATAAGATGAGAGCACCCCTCCAGGTAGGATGGAGTCCGTCACTCCTTAGCAGGTCAGGCTTGGTCCTGTTTGTGGGTGAGTCCCAGAAAGAGGGCCAATTATCTACAAATTCTATCTTTTGGGAGGGGCAGAAAACAGTTTTCAACCAGCGATTGAGTGCTGAGACTCTGCTGTAGAGCTCGTCACTCCCCCTAACTGGGAGGGGCCAGAGACAATTACTCGATGCCGACACATCTTTCTAGCTGATTTACACGCTGAAGCTATGTTGCACTTGGTGACCTCTGACTGTTTCATCCTAACATCGTTGGTGCCGACGTGGATAACAATATCTCTATACTCTCTACACTCGCCAGATTTAGCTTTAGCCAGCACCATCTTAAGATTAGCCTTAACGTCGGTAGCCCTGCCCCCTGGTAAACAGTGTATGATCGCTGGGTGATTCGTTTTAAGTCTAATACTGCGGGTAATGGAGTCGCCAATGACTAGGGTTTTCAATTTGTCAGAGCTAACGGTGGGAGCCTTCGGCGTCTCAGACCCCGTAACGGGAGGAGTAGAGACAAGAGAAGACTCAGACTCAGACTCCGACTCGCTACATAATGGGGAAAACCGGTTGAAAGTTTCTGTCGGCTGAATGAGCGACACCGGTTGAGCATTCCAACAGCATTTCCCTCCAGAAGCCATGAGAAAGTTGTCCGGCTGCGGGGACTGTGCGGGGGGATTTATACTAACGTTACTATCTGTACTTACTGGTGGCACAGACGCTGTTTCTTCCTTTCCTACACTGAAAATACCCTTGCCTAACGATTGCGTCTGAAGCTGGGCTTGCAGCACAGCTATTTTCGCCGTAAGGCGATCGTTCTCCTGTATATTATGAGTACAGCGACTGCAATTAGAAGACATCATGTTAATGTTACTACTTAGCTTCGGCTGTTGAAGGTGTTGACGAACCATGTCCAGATAAAGCGTCCGGAGTGAAAAGGTTGAATGAGGGAAAAAAGTTGCGATGGAAAAACTAAAAATATAAACGGTAATTAAAAACAGAAACAAAACAAAAAACGTAAAGTTGTCAGCTAGCAAAGTAAAGTAAAGTTCGCAGCAAATCGCACAGCAACAAAACGCACAGCAACACGTCTGCAGATTCAACAGGAAGTGACGTCACCTTTGTTATCTTTGTTTTCTTTATTATCTTAGTTAGGTCAGGGTGTGACATGGGGGATGTATGTGTTTTGTATTGTCTAGGGGGTTTTGTATGTTTATGGGGCAGTGCCTGGTCTAGGTGTATGTATGTCTATGGTTGCCTAGATTGGTTCTCAATTAGAGACAGCTGTCTATCGTTGTCTCTGATTGGGAACCATATTTAGGCGGCCATAGTCATTAGGTAGTTTGTGGGTGATTGTCTATGTCTATGTGTAAGTTGCCAGTGTCTGCACTTATTGTTTGTATAGCTTCACGTTTGTTGTTTTGTTTAGTTTGTATAGTGTTCGTTTCGTTTCGTCTTCTAAATAAAAGAAGAATGTATTGTTATCCCGCTGCGCCTTGGTCCTCCTCTCTTTCTCCTAACGACGATCGTGACACTACTTTAGAGTATCTAATGAAGGAATTGACATTTGAATGGATTAAAGGTAGGTTTTGTGCATTTACATAGCTGAAAAGATCCCTGTTCATTCAGGGGAAGTGAGAACGTACTATAAAACTGATTTTCATAAAATGTAAAAGCTTTTTTAACAGTAATGGTGATTATATTACAAAACACTATCAATAACTTATAACAGATAGGTTGTACGATTTAATTGACAGAATTACAGCCTTCTCACTCAAGGTGTCATAGTATGCTGGGTTTCATGCTTTTCAAAGGGTCAATCTGTCACGATCTGTCTCCCACCTCTGCTTCTGTCAGAGCTGCTAGGAGTACTGGGTGGAGGAGTCAAGCGCAGAAAGCAGGGTTTCAAGAAAGTGGATTTATTTTGCAATTGACAGGGAAAACGATCATGCCCTAAACACACGGGCGCATGAAAAGACGAGTCCAAAAACACCGGACTAAACTGTCCCGAGAAAATAATAAAATCCACATCAACAATCCAACAGCAAATAACAGAGAAACAAGCCCGCCCTAAAGCCAGCGGGCTACCTACCCTTAAATAGCCTACCCACCAAACTAAACTCAAAACAGGTGCACCCAACCAGCCCAAACTAACAGAAACAAAAAGAAGAGAATCGATGGCAGCTAGTAGGCCGGTGACGATGACCGCCGAGCGCCGCCCGAACAGGAAGAGGCACCATCCTCGGCGGGATTCGTGACACAATCCACAATAAGACACCTGAACACACACAGTACAGTGATGTCACACAAACAAAAACAATTTTTTCAAGCACAAAACACATGCAGCAACAAACCAATAACATTTGTTGTGATTGGTTTGCAAAATGACCATAGTAGAGTACCTTCAAACACAAATGTCCCAGTACACCTGATGTCATCTGGTGTCCCACTACACCTGATGTCCCACTACACCTGATGTCCCACTACACCTGATGTCCCACTACACCTAATGTCATCTGGTGTCCCACTACACCTGGTGTCATCTGGTGTCCCACTACACCTAGTGTCACCTGATGTTCCACTACACCTGATGTCCCACTACACCTGATGTCCCACTACACCTGATGTTCCACTACACCTGATGTCCCACTACACCTGATGTCCCACTACACCTAATGTCATCTGGTGTCCCACTACACCTTGTGTCATCTGGTGTTCCACTACACCTAGTGTCACCTGATGTTCTACTACACCTGATGTCCCACTACACCTGATGTCCCACTACACCTGATGTCCCACTACACCTGATGTCCCACTACACCTAATGTCATCTGGTGTCCCACTACACCTGGTGTCATCTGGTGTCCGACTACACCTAGTGTCACCTGGTGTCCCACTACACCTGATGTCCCACTACACCTGAGGTCCCACTACACCTGATGTCACCTGAGGTCCCACTACACCTGATGTCACCTGATGTCCCACTACACCTGATGTCCCACTACACCTGGTGTCACCTGATGTCCCACTACACCTGATGTCATCTGGTGTCCCACTACACCTGATGTCCCACTACACCTGATGTCAATTGATGTCCCACTACACCTGGTGTCCCACTACACCTGATGTCAATTGATGTCCCACTACACCTGATGTCCCACTACACCTGATGTCCCACTACCCCTGATGTCAATTGATGTCCCACTACACCTGGTGTCCCTCTACACCTGGTGTCCCACTACACCTGATGTCAATTGATGTCCCACTACACCTGATGTCCCACTACACCTGATGTCCCACTACACCTGATGTCCCACTACACTTGATGTCCCACTACACCTGGTGTGCCACTACACCTGATGTCCCACTACACCTGGTGTTCCACTACACCTGATGTCCCACTACACCTGATGTCCCACTACACCTGGTGTCCCACTACACCTGATGTCCCACTACACCTGATGTCCCACTAACCTGGTGTCCCACTACACCTGATGTCCCACTACACCTGATGTCAACTGATGTCCCACTACACCTGATGTCAACTGATGTCCCACTACACCTGATGTCCCACTACACCTGATGTCAACTGATGTCCCACTAAACCTGATGTCCCACTACACCTGATGTCAACTGATGTCCCACTACACCTGATGTCAACTGATGTCCCACTACACCTGATGTCCCACTACACCTGATGTCTCACTACACCTGATGTCCCACTACACCTGATGTCCCACTACACCTGATGTCCCACTACACCTGATGTCCCACTACATCTGATGTCCCACTACACCTGATGTCAACTGATGTCCCACTACACCTGATGTCCCACTAAACCTGATGTCAATTAATATTCCACTACACCTGATGTCCCACTACACCTGATGTCAATTAATATTCCACTACACCTGGTGTCCCACTACACCTGATGTCCCACTACACCTGATGTCAATTAATATTGCACTACACCTGATGTCCCACTACACCTGATGTCAATTAATATTCCACTACACCTGATGTCCCACTACACCTGATGTCTCACTACACCTGATGTTCCACTACACCTGATGTCATCTGGTGTCCCACTACACCTGATGTCCCACTACACCTGATGTCCCACTACACCTGATGTCCCACTACACCTGATGTCTCACTACACCTGATGTCAACTGATGTCCCACTACACCTGATGTCAACTGATGTCCCACTACACCTGATGTCCCACTACACCTGATGTCAACTGATGTCCCACTAAACCTGATGTCCCACTACACCTGATGTCAACTGATGTCCCACTACACCTGATGTCAACTGATGTCCCACTACACCTGATGTCCCACTACACCTGATGTCTCACTACACCTGACGTCCCACTACACCTGATGTCCCACTACACCTGATGTCCCACTACACCTGATGTCCCACTACATCTGATGTCCCACTACACCTGATGTCAACTGATGTCCCACTACACCTGATGTCCCACTAAACCTGATGTCAATTAATATTCCACTACACCTGATGTCCCACTACACCTGATGTCAATTAATATTCCACTACACCTGGTGTCCCACTACACCTGATGTCCCACTACACCTGATGTCAATTAATATTGCACTACACCTGATGTCCCACTACACCTGATGTCAATTAATATTCCACTACACCTGATGTCCCACTACACCTGATGTCTCACTACACCTGATGTTCCACTACACCTGATGTCATCTGGTGTCCCACTACACCTGATGTCCCACTACACCTGATGTCCCACTACACCTGATGTCCCACTACACCTGATGTCTCACTACACCTGATATCTCACTACACCTGATGTCATCTGGTGTCCCACTACACCTGATGTCCCACTACACCTGATGTCCCACTACACCTGATGTCCCACTACACCTGATGTCTCACTACACCTGATATCTCACTACACCTGATGTCATCTGGTGTCCCACTACACCTGATATCTCACTACACCTGATGTCCCACTACACCTAGTGTCACCTGATGTTCCACTACAGCTGGTGTCCCACTACACCTGATGTCCCACTACACCTGATGTCAATTAATATTGCACTACACCTGATGTCCCACTACACCTGATGTCAATTAATATTCCACTACACCTGATGTCCCACTACACCTGATGTCTCACTACACCTGATGTTCCACCACACCTGGTGTCCCACTACACCTGATGTCAATTAATATTCCACTACACCTGATGTTCCCTCTACACCTGATGTCAATTAATATTGCACTACACCTGATGTTCCCTCTACACCTGATGTCAATTAATATTGCACTACACCTGGTGTCCCACTACACCTGATGTCCCACTACACCTGATATCCCACTACACCTGATGTCCAACTACACCTGATGTCAACTGATGTCCCACTACACCTGATGTCAATTAATATTCCACTACACCTGATGTCCCACTACACCTGATGTCAATTAATATTCCACTACACCTGATGTCCCACTACACCTGATGTCTCACTACACCTGATGTCCCACTACACCTGATGTCCCACTACACCTGATGTCCCACTACACCTGATGTCCCACTACATCTGATGTCCCACTACACCTGATGTCAACTGATGTCCCACTACACCTGATGTCCCACTACACCTGATGTCAATTAATATTCCACTACACCTGATGTCCCACTACACCTGATGTCAATTAATATTCCACTACACCTGGTGTCCCACTACACCTGATGTCCCACTACACCTGATGTCAATTAATATTGCACTACACCTGATGTCCCACTACACCTGATGTCAATTAATATTCCACTACACCTGATGTCCCACTACACCTGATGTCTCACTACACCTGATGTTCCACTACACCTGATGTCATCTGGTGTCCCACTACACCTGATGTCCCACTACACCTGATGTCAATTAATATTCCACTACACCTGATGTCCCACTACACCTGATGTCAATTAATATTCCACTACACCTGATGTGCCACTACACCTGATGTCCCACTACACCTGATGTCCCACTACACCTGATGTCAATTAATATTCCACTACACCTGATGTCCCACTACACATGTTTCAATTAATATTCCACTCCACCTGATGTCCCACTATACTTGATGTCAATTAATATTCCACTACACCTGATGTCCCACTACACCTGATGTCAATTAATATTCCACTACACCTGATGTGCCACTACACCTGATGTCCCACTACACCTGATGTCCCACTACACCTGATGTCAATTAATATTCCACTACACCTGATGTCCCACTACACCTGATGTCAATTAATATTCCACTACACCTGATGTCCCACTACACCTGATGTCCCACTACACCTGGTGTCCCATTACACCTGATGTCCCACTACACCTGATGTCCCACTACACCTGGTGTCCCACTACACCTGATGTCTCACTACACCTGATGTCATCTGGTGTCCCACTACACCTGATGTCCCACTACACCTGATGTCCCACTACACCTGATGTCCCACTACACCTGATGTCTCACTACACCTGATGTCCCACTACACCTGATGTCTCACTACACCTGATATCTCACTACACCTGATGTCCCACTACAGCTGGTGTCCCACTACACCTGATGTCCCACTACACCTGATGTCAATTAATATTGCACTACACCTGATGTCCCACTACACCTGATGTCAATTAATATTCCACTACACCTGATGTCCCACTACACCTGATGTCTCACTACACCTGATGTTCCACCACACCTGGTGTCCCACTACACCTGATGTCAATTAATATTCCACTACACCTGATGTTCCCTCTACACCTGATGTCAATTAATATTCCACTACACCTGGTGTCCCACTACACCTGATGTCCCACTACACCTGATATCCCACTACACCTGATGCCCGACTACACCTGATGTCAACTGATGTCCCACTACACCTGATGTCAATTAATATTCCACTACACCTGATGTCCCACTACACCTGATGTCAATTAATATTCCACTACACCTGATGTCCCACTACACCTGATGTCTCACTACACCTGATGTCCCACTACACCTGATGTCCCACTACACCTGATGTCCCACTACACCTGATGTCCCACTACATCTGATGTCCCACTACACCTGATGTCAACTGATGTCCCACTACACCTGATGTCCCACTACACCTGATGTCAATTAATATTCCACTACACCTGATGTCCCACTACACCTGATGTCAATTAATATTCCACTACACCTGGTGTCCCACTACACCTGATGTCCCACTACACCTGATGTCAATTAATATTGCACTACACCTGATGTCCCACTACACCTGATGTCAATTAATATTCCACTACACCTGATGTCCCACTACACCTGATGTCTCACTACACCTGATGTTCCACTACACCTGATGTCATCTGGTGTCCCACTACACCTGATGTCCCACTACACCTGATGTCAATTAATATTCCACTACACCTGATGTCCCACTACACCTGATGTCAATTAATATTCCACTACACCTGATGTGCACCTACACCTGATGTCCCACTACACCTGATGTCCCACTACACCTGATGTCCCACTACACCTGATGTCAATTAATATTCCACTACACCTGATGTCCCACTACACCTGATGTCAATTAATATTCCACTACACCTGGTGTCCCATTACACCTGATGTCCCACTACACCTGATGTCCCACTACACCTGGTGTCCCACTACACCTGATGTCTCACTACACCTGATGTCATCTGGTGTCCCACTACACCTGATGTCCCACTACACCTGATGTCCCACTACACCTGATGTCCCACTACACCTGATGTCTCACTACACCTGATGTCTCACTACACCTGATATCTCACTACACCTGATGTCCCACTACACCTGGTGTCCCACGACACCTGATGTCCCACTACACCTGATGTCCCACTACACCTGATGTTTCACTACACCAATATCTCACTACACCTGATGTCCCACTACACCTGGTGTCCCACGACACCTGATGTCCCACTACACCTGATGTCCCACTACAGCTGGTGTCCCACTACACCTGATGTCCCACTACACCTGATGTCAATTAATATTGCACTACACCTGATGTCCCACTACACCTGATGTCAATTAATATTCCACTACACCTGATGTCCCACTACACCTGATGTCTCACTACACCTGATGTTCCACCACACCTGGTGTCCCACTACACCTGATGTCAATTAATATTCCACTACACCTGATGTTCCCTCTACACCTGATGTCAATTAATATTCCACTACACCTGGTGTCCCACTACACCTGATGTCCCACTACACCTGATATCCCACTACAATTGATGTCCAACTACACCTGATGTCAACTGATGTCCCACTACACCTGATGTCAATTAATATTGCACTACACCTGATGTCCAACTACACCTGATGTCAATTAATATTCCACTACACCTGATGTCCCACTACACCTGATGTCTCACTACACCTGATGTTCCACCACACCTGGTGTCCCACTACACCTGATGTCAATTAATATTCCACTACACCTGATGTCCCACTACACCTGATGTCAATTAATAATCCACTACACCTGATGTCCCACTACACCTGATGTCCCACTACACCTGGTGTCCCATTACACCTGATGTCCCACTACACCTGATGTCCCACTACACCTGGTGTCCCACTACACCTGATGTCTCACTACACCTGATGTCATCTGGTGTCCCACTACACCTGATGTCCCACTACACCTGATGTCCCACTACACCTGATGTCTCACTACACCTGATATCTCACTACACCTGATGTCCCACTACAGCTGGTTTCCCACTACACCTGATGTCCCACTACACCTGATGTCAATTAATATTGCACTACACCTGATGTCCCACTACACCTGATGTCAATTAATATTCCACTACACCTGATGTCCCACTACACCTGATGTCTCACTACACCTGATGTTCCACCACACCTGGTGTCCCACTACACCTGATGTCAATTAATATTCCACTACACCTGATGTTCCCTCTACACCTGATGTCAATTAATATTCCACTACACCTGGTGTCCCACTACACCTGATGTCCCACTACACCTGATATCCCACTACACCTGATGTCCAACTACACCTGATGTCAACTGATGTCCCACTACACCTGATGTCAATTAATATTCCACTACACCTGATGTCCCACTACACCTGATGTCAATTAATATTCCACTACACCTGATGTCCCACTACACCTGATGTCTCACTACACCTGATGTCCCACTACACCTGATGTCCCACTACACCTGATGTCCCACTACACCTGATGTCCCACTACATCTGATGTCCCACTACACCTGATGTCAACTGATGTCCCACTACACCTGATGTCCCACTACACCTGATGTCAATTAATATTCCACTACACCTGATGTCCCACTACACCTGATGTCAATTAATATTCCACTACACCTGGTGTCCCACTACACCTGATGTCCCACTACACCTGATGTTCCACTACACCTGATGTCATCTGGTGTCCCACTACACCTGATGTCCCACTACACCTGATGTCAATTAATATTCCACTACACCTGATGTCCCACTACACCTGATGTCAATTAATATTCCACTACACCTGATGTGCACCTACACCTGATGTCCCACTACACCTGATGTCCCACTACACCTGATGTCCCACTACACCTGATGTCAATTAATATTCCACTACACCTGATGTCCCACTACACCTGATGTCAATTAATATTCCACTACACCTGATGTCCCACTACACCTGATGTCCCACTACACCTGGTGTCCCATTCCACCTGATGTCCCACTACACCTGATGTCCCACTACACCTGGTGTCCCACTACACCTGATGTCTCACTACACCTGATGTCATCTGGTGTCCCACTACACCTGATGTCCCACTACACCTGATGTCCCACTACACCTGATGTCCCACTACACCTGATGTCTCACTACACCTGATGTCTCACTACACCTGATATCTCACTACACCTGATGTCCCACTACACCTGGTGTCCCACGACACCTGATGTCCCACTACACCTGATGTCCCACTACACCTGATGTTTCACTACACCAATATCTCACTACACCTGATGTCCCACTACACCTGGTGTCCCACGACACCTGATGTCCCACTACACCTGATGTCCCACTACAGCTGGTGTCCCACTACACCTGATGTCCCACTACACCTGATGTCAATTAATATTGCACTACACCTGATGTCCCACTACACCTGATGTCAATTAATATTCCACTACACCTGATGTCCCACTACACCTGATGTCTCACTACACCTGATGTTCCACCACACCTGGTGTCCCACTACACCTGATGTCAATTAATATTCCACTACACCTGATGTTCCCTCTACACCTGATGTCAATTAATATTCCACTACACCTGGTGTCCCACTACACCTGATGTCCCACTACACCTGATATCCCACTACACCTGATGTCCAACTACACCTGATGTCAACTGATGTCCCACTACACCTGATGTCAATTAATATTCCACTACACCTGATGTCCCACTACACCTGATGTCAGTTAATATTCCACTACACCTGATGTCCCACTACACCTGATGTCTCACTACACCTGATGTCCCACTACACCTGATGTCCCACTACACCTGATGTCCCACTACACCTGATGTCCCACTACATCTGATGTCCCACTACACCTGATGTCAACTGATGTCCCACTACACCTGATGTCCCACTACACCTGATGTCAATTAATATTCCACTACACCTGATGTCCCACTACACCTGATGTCAATTAATATTCCACTACACCTGGTGTCCCACTACACCTGATGTCCCACTACACCTGATGTCAATTAATATTGCACTACACCTGATGTCCCACTACACCTGATGTCAATTAATATTCCACTACACCTGATGTCCCACTACACCTGATGTCCCACTACACCTGGTGTCCCATTACACCTGATGTCCCACTACACCTGATGTCCCACTACACCTGGTGTCCCACTACACCTGATGTCTCACTACACCTGATGTCATCTGGTGTCCCACTACACCTGATGTCCCACTACACCTGATGTCCCACTACACCTGATGTCTCACTACACCTGATATCTCACTACACCTGATGTCCCACTACAGCTGGTGTCCCACTACACCTGATGTCCCACTACACCTGATGTCAATTAATATTGCACTACACCTGATGTCCCACTACACCTGATGTCAATTAATATTCCACTACACCTGATGTCCCACTACACCTGATGTCTCACTACACCTGATGTTCCACCACACCTGGTGTCCCACTACACCTGATGTCAATTAATATTCCACTACACCTGATGTTCCCTCTACACCTGATGTCAATTAATATTCCACTACACCTGGTGTCCCACTACACCTGATGTCCCACTACACCTGATATCCCACTACACCTGATGTCCAACTACACCTGATGTCAACTGATGTCCCACTACACCTGATGTCAATTAATATTCCACTACACCTGATGTCCCACTACACCTGATGTCAATTAATATTCCACTACACCTGATGTCCCACTACACCTGATGTCTCACTACACCTGATGTCCCACTACACCTGATGTCCCACTACACCTGATGTCCCACTACACCTGATGTCCCACTACATCTGATGTCCCACTACACCTGATGTCAACTGATGTCCCACTACACCTGATGTCCCACTACACCTGATGTCAATTAATATTCCACTACACCTGATGTCCCACTACACCTGATGTCAATTAATATTCCACTACACCTGGTGTCCCACTACACCTGATGTCCCACTACACCTGATGTCAATTAATATTGCACTACACCTGATGTCCCACTACACCTGATGTCAATTAATATTCCACTACACCTGATGTCCCACTACACCTGATGTCTCACTACACCTGATGTTCCACTACACCTGATGTCATCTGGTGTCCCACTACACCTGATGTCCCACTACACCTGATGTCAATTAATATTCCACTACACCTGATGTCCCACTACACCTGATGTCAATTAATATTCCACTACACCTGATGTGCACCTACACCTGATGTCCCACTACACCTGATGTCCCACTACACCTGATGTCCCACTACACCTGATGTCAATTAATATTCCACTACACCTGATGTCCCACTACACCTGATGTCAATTAATATTCCACTACACCTGATGTCCCACTACACCTGATGTCCCACTACACCTGGTGTCCCATTACACCTGATGTCCCACTACACCTGATGTCCCACTACACCTGGTGTCCCACTACACCTGATGTCTCACTACACCTGATGTCATCTGGTGTCCCACTACACCTGATGTCCCACTACACCTGATGTCCCACTACACCTGATGTCTCACTACACCTAATGTCTCACTACACCTGATATCTCACTACACCTGATGTCCCACTACACCTGGTGTCCCACGACACCTGATGTCCCACTACACCTGATGTCCCACTACACCTGATGTTTCACTACACCAATATCTCACTACACCTGATGTCCCACTACACCTGGTGTCCCACGACACCTGATGTCCCACTACACCTGATGTCCCACTACAGCTGGTGTCCCACTACACCTGATGTCCCACTACACCTGATGTCAATTAATATTGCACTACACCTGATGTCCCACTACACCTGATGTCAATTAATATTCCACTACACCTGATGTCCCACTACACCTGATGTCTCACTACACCTGATGTTCCACCACACCTGGTGTCCCACTACACCTGATGTCAATTAATATTCCACTACACCTGATGTTCCCTCTACACCTGATGTCAATTAATATTCCACTACACCTGGTGTCCCACTACACCTGATGTCCCACTACACCTGATATCCCACTACACCTGATGTCCAACTACACCTGATGTCAACTGATGTCCCACTACACCTGATGTCAATTAATATTCCACTACACCTGATGTCCCACTACACCTGATGTCAATTAATATTCCACTACACCTGATGTCCCACTACACCTGATGTCTCACTACACCTGATGTCCCACTACACCTGATGTCCCACTACACCTGATGTCCCACTACACCTGATGTCCCACTACATCTGATGTCCCACTACACCTGATGTCAACTGATGTCCCACTACACCTGATGTCCCACTACACCTGATGTCAATTAATATTCCACTACACCTGATGTCCCACTACACCTGATGTCAATTAATATTCCACTACACCTGGTGTCCCACTACACCTGATGTCCCACTACACCTGATGTCAATTAATATTGCACTACACCTGATGTCCCACTACACCTGATGTCAATTAATATTCCACTACACCTGATGTCCCACTACACCTGATGTCTCACTACACCTGATGTTCCACTACACCTGATGTCATCTGGTGTCCCACTACACCTGATGTCCCACTACACCTGATGTCAATTAATATTCCACTACACCTGATGTCCCACTACACCTGATGTCAATTAATATTCCACTACACCTGATGTGCACCTACACCTGATGTCCCACTACACCTGATGTCCCACTACACCTGATGTCCCACTACACCTGATGTCAATTAATATTCCACTACACCTGATGTCCCACTACACCTGATGTCAATTAATATTCCACTACACCTGATGTCCCACTACACCTGATGTCCCACTACACCTGGTGTCCCATTACACCTGATGTCCCACTACACCTGATGTCCCACTACACCTGGTGTCCCACTACACCTGATGTCTCACTACACCTGATGTCATCTGGTGTCCCACTACACCTGATGTCCCACTACACCTGATGTCCCACTACACCTGATGTCTCACTACACCTGATGTCTCACTACACCTGATATCTCACTACACCTGATGTCCCACTACACCTGGTGTCCCACGACACCTGATGTCCCACTACACCTGATGTCCCACTACACCTGATGTTTCACTACACCAATATCTCACTACACCTGATGTCCCACTACACCTGGTGTCCCACGACACCTGATGTCCCACTACACCTGATGTCCCACTACACCTGGTGTCCCACTACACCTGATGTCCCACTACACCTGATGTCTCACTACACCTGATGTTCCACTACACCTGATGTCATCTGGTGTCCCACTACACCTGATGTCCCACTACACCTGATGTCTCACTACACCTGATATCTCACTACACCTGATGTCCCACTACACCTGGTGTCCCACTGCACCTGATGTCCAACTACACCTGATGTCTCACTACACCTGATGTTCCACTACACCTGATGTCATCTGGTGTCCCACTACACCTGATGTCCCACTACACCTGATGTCAATTAATATTCCACTACACCTGATGTCCCACTACACCTGATGTCAATTAATATTCCACTACACCTGATGTGCCACTACACCTGATGTCCCACTACACCTGATGTCCCACTACACCTGATGTCAATTAATATTCCACTACACCTGATGTCCCACTACACCTGATGTCAATTAATATTCCACTACACCTGGTGTCCCACTACACCTGATGTCCCACTACACCTGATGTCAATTAATATTGCACTACACCTGATGTCCCACTACACCTGATGTCAATTAATATTCCACTACACCTGATGTCCCACTACACCTGATGTCTCACTACACCTGATGTTCCACTACACCTGATGTCATCTGGTGTCCCACTACACCTGATGTCCCACTACACCTGATGTCAATTAATATTCCACTACACCTGATGTCCCACTACACCTGATGTCAATTAATATTCCACTACACCTGATGTGCACCTACACCTGATGTCCCACTACACCTGATGTCCCACTACACCTGATGTCCCACTACACCTGATGTCAATTAATATTCCACTACACCTGATGTCCCACTACACCTGATGTCAATTAATATTCCACTACACCTGATGTCCCACTACACCTGATGTCCCACTACACCTGGTGTCCCATTACACCTGATGTCCCACTACACCTGATGTCCCACTACACCTGGTGTCCCACTACACCTGATGTCTCACTACACCTGATGTCATCTGGTGTCCCACTACACCTGATGTCCCACTACACCTGATGTCCCACTACACCTGATGTCCCACTACACCTGATGTCTCACTACACCTGATGTCTCACTACACCTGATATCTCACTACACCTGATGTCCCACTACACCTGGTGTCCCACGACACCTGATGTCCCACTACACCTGATGTCCCACTACACCTGATGTTTCACTACACCAATATCTCACTACACCTGATGTCCCACTACACCTGGTGTCCCACGACACCTGATGTCCCACTACACCTGATGTCCCACTACACCTGGTGTCCCACTACACCTGATGTCCCACTACACCTGATGTCTCACTACACCTGATGTTCCACTACACCTGATGTCATCTGGTGTCCCACTACACCTGATGTCCCACTACACCTGATGTCTCACTACACCTGATATCTCACTACACCTGATGTCCCACTACACCTGGTGTCCCACTGCACCTGATGTCCAACTACACCTGATGTCTCACTACACCTGATGTTCCACTACACCTGATGTCATCTGGTGTCCCACTACACCTGATGTCCCACTAAACCTGATGTCAATTAATATTCCACTACACCTGATGTGCCACTACACCTGATGTCCCACTACACCTGATGTCCCACTACACCTGATGTCAATTAATATTCCACTACACCTGATGTCCCACTACACCTGATGTCAATTAATATTCCACTACACCTGATGTCCCACTATACCTGATGTCAATTAATATTCCACTACACCTGATGTCCCACTACACCTGATGTCAATTAATATTCCACTACACCTGATGTGCCACTACACCTGATGTCCCACTACACCTGATGTCCCACTACACCTGATGTCAATTAATATTCCACTACACCTGATGTCCCACTACACCTGATGTCAATTAATATTCCACTACACCTGATGTCCCACTACACCTGATGTCCCACTACACCTGGTGTCCCATTACACCTGATGTCCCACTACACCTGATGTCCCACTACACCTGGTGTCCCACTACACCTGATGTCTCACTACACCTGATGTCATCTGGTGTCCCACTACACCTGATGTCCCACTACACCTGATGTCCCACTACACCTGATGTCCCACTACACCTGATGTCTCACTACACCTGATGTCCCACTACACCTGATGTCTCACTACACCTGATATCTCACTACACCTGATGTCCCACTACAGCTGGTGTCCCACTACACCTGATGTCCCAATACACCTGATGTCAATTAATATTGCACTACACCTGATGTCCCACTACACCTGATGTCAATTAATATTCCACTACACCTCATGTCCCACTACACCTGATGTCTCACTACACCTGATGTTCCACCACACCTGGTGTCCCACTACACCTGATGTCAATTAATATTCCACTACACCTGATGTTCCCTCTACACCTGATGTCAATTAATATTCCACTACACCTGGTGTCCCACTACACCTGATGTCCCACTACACCTGATATCCCACTACACCTGATGTCCAACTACACCTGATGTCAATTAATATTCCACTACACCTGATGTCCCACTACACCTGATGTCTCACTACACCTGATGTTCCACCACACCTGGTGTCCCACTACACCTGATGTCAATTAATATTCCACTACACCTGATGTTCCCTCTACACCTGATGTCAATTAATATTCCACTACACCTGATGTCCCACTACACCTGATGTCTCACTACACCTGATGTCCCACTACACCTGATGTCCCACTACACCTGATGTCCCACTACACCTGATGTCCCACTACACCTGATGTCCCACTACATCTGATGTCCCACTACACCTGATGTCTCACTACACCTGATGTCCCACTACAGCTGGTGTCCCACTACACCTGATGTCCCACTACACCTGATGTCAATTAATATTGCACTACACCTGATGTCCCACTACACCTGATGTCAATTAATATTCCACTACACCTGATGTCCCACTACACCTGATGTCTCACTACACCTGATGTTCCACCACACCTGGTGTCCCACTACACCTGATGTCAATTAATATTCCACTACACCTGATGTTCCCTCTACACCTGATGTCAATTAATATTCCACTACACCTGGTGTCCCACTACACCTGATGTCCCACTACACCTGATATCCCACTACACCTGATGTCCAACTACACCTGATGTCAACTGATGTCCCACTACACCTGATGTCAATTAATATTCCACTACACCTGATGTCCCACTACACCTGATGTCAATTAATATTCCACTACACCTGATGTCCCACTACACCTGATGTCTCACTACACCTGATGTCCCACTACACCTGATGTCCCACTACACCTGATGTCCCACTACACCTGATGTCCCACTACATCTGATGTCCCACTACACCTGATGTCAACTGATGTCCCACTACACCTGATGTCCCACTACACCTGATGTCAATTGATATTCCACTACACCTGATGTCCCACTACACCTGATGTCAATTAATATTCCACTACACCTAGTGTCCCACTACACCTGATGTCCCACTACACCTGATGTCAATTAATATTGCACTACACCTGATGTCCCACTACACCTGATGTCAATTAATATTCCACTACACCTGATGTCCCACTACACCTGATGTCTCACTACACCTGATGTTCCACTACACCTGATGTCATCTGGTGTCCCACTACACCTGATGTCCCACTACACCTGATGTCAATTAATATTCCACTTCACCTGATGTCCCACTACACCTGATGTCAATTAATATTCCACTACACCTGATGTGCACCTACACCTGATGTCCCACTACACCTGATGTCCCACTACACCTGATGTCAATTAATATTCCACTACACCTGATGTCCCACTACACCTGATGTCAATTAATATTCCACTACACCTGATGTCCCACTATACCTGATGTCAATTAATATTCCACTACACCTGATGTCCCACTACACCTGATGTCAATTAATATTCCACTACACCTGATGTGCCACTACACCTGATGTCCCACTACACCTGATGTCCCACTACACCTGATGTCAATTAATATTCCACTACACCTGATGTCCCACTACACCTGATGTCAATTAATATTCCACTACACCTGATGTCCCACTACACCTGATGTCCCACTACACCTGGTGTCCCATTACACCTGATGTCCCACTACACCTGATGTCCCACTACACCTGGTGTCCCACTACACCTGATGTCTCACTACACCTGATGTCATCTGGTGTCCCACTACACCTGATGTCCCACTACACCTGATGTCCCACTACACCTGATGTCCCACTACACCTGATGTCTCACTACACCTGATGTCCCACTACACCTGATGTCTCACTACACCTGATATCTCACTACACCTGATGTCCCACTACACCTGGTGTCCCACGACACCTGATGTCCCACTACATCTGATGTCCCACTACACCTGATGTTTCACTACACCTGATATCTCACTACACC
Source organism: Salvelinus fontinalis (assembly GCF_029448725.1). Taxonomy (NCBI): domain Eukaryota; kingdom Metazoa; phylum Chordata; class Actinopteri; order Salmoniformes; family Salmonidae; genus Salvelinus; species Salvelinus fontinalis. Next base: position 4,713,942 of record NC_074668.1, on the reverse strand, counting down.
TGATGTCCCACTACACCTGGTGTCCCACGACACCTGATGTCCCACTACACCTGATGTCCCACTACACCTGGTGTCCCACTACACCTGATGTCCCACTACACCTGATGTCTCACTACACCTGATGTTCCACTACACCTGATGTCATCTGGTGTCCCACTACACCTGATGTCCCACTACACCTGATGTCTCACTACACCTGATATCTCACTACACCTGATGTCCCACTACACCTGGTGTCCCACTACACCTGATGTCCAACTACACCTGATGTCTCACTACACCTGATGTTCCACTACACCTGATGTCATCTGGTGTCCCACTACACCTGATGTCCCACTACACCTGATGTCAATTAATATTCCACTACACCGGATGTCCCACTACACCTGATGTCAATTAATATTCCACTACACCTGATGTGCCACTACACCTGATGTCCCACTACACCTGATGTCCCACTACACCTGATGTCAATTAATATTCCACTACACCTGATGTCCCACTACACCTGATGTCAATTAATATTCCACTGCACCTGATGTCCCACTATACCTGATGTCAATTAATATTCCACTACACCTGATGTGCCACTACACCTGATGTCTCACTACACCTGATGTTCCACTACACCTGGTGTCCCACTACACCTGATGTCAATTAATATTCCACTACACCTGATGTCCCACTACACCTGATGTCAATTAATATTCCACTACACCTGGTGTCCCACTACACCTGATGTCCCACTACACCTGATGTCCCACTACACCTGATGTCCCACTACACCTGATGTCCCACTACACCTGATGTCCCACTACACCTGGTGTCCCATTACACCTGATGTCCCACTACACCTGATGTCCCACTACACCTGATGTACCACTTCACCTGGTGTCCCACTACACCTGATGTCTCACTACACCTGATGTTCCACTACACCTGATGTCTCACTACACCTGATGTTCCACTACACCTGATGTCATCTGGTGTCCCACTACACCTGATGTCCCACTACACCTGATCTCCCACTACACCTGATGTCCCACTACACCTGATGTCTCACTACACCTGATGTTCCACTACACCTGATGTCATCTGGTGTCCCACTACACCTGATGTCCCACTACACCTGATGTCCCACTACACCTGATGTCCCACTACACCTGATGTCTCACTACACCTGATATCTCACTACACCTGATGTCATCTGGTGTCCCACTACACCTGATATCTCACTACACCTGATGTCCCACTACACCTAGTGTCACCTGATGTTCCACTACACCTGATGTCCCACTACACCTGATGTCTCACTACACCTGATGTTCCACTACACCTGATGTCATCTGGTGTCTCACTACACCTGATGTCCCACTACACCTGATGTCCCACTACACCTGATGTCCCACTACACCTGATGTCCCACTACACCTGATGTCTCACTACACCTGATGTCCCACTACACCTGATGTCCCACTACACCTGGTGTCCCACTACACCTGATGTCCCACTACACCTGATGTTCCACTACACCTGATGTCCCACTACACCTGGTGTCCCACTACACCTGATGTCCCACTACACCTGATGTCCCACTACACCTGATGTCATCTGGTGTCCCACTAGACCTGATGTCCCACTACACCTGATGTCCCACTACACCTGATGTCCCACTACACCTGATGTCCCACTACACCTGATGTCTCACTACACCTGATGTTCCACTACACCTGGTGTCCCACTACACCTGATGTCCCACTACACCTGATGTCTCACTACACCTGATGTCTCACTACACCTGATATCTCACTACACCTGATGTCCCACTACACCTGGTGTCCCACGACACCTGATGTCCCACTACACCTGATGTCCCACTACACCTGATGTTTCACTACACCAATATCTCACTACACCTGATGTCCCACTACACCTGGTGTCCCACGACACCTGATGTCCCACTACACCTGATGTCCCACTACACCTGGTGTCCCACTACACCTGATGTCCCACTACACCTGATGTCTCACTACACCTGATGTTCCACTACACCTGATGTCATCTGGTGTCCCACTACACCTGATGTCCCACTACACCTGATGTCTCACTACACCTGATATCTCACTACACCTGATGTCCCACTACACCTGGTGTCCCACTGCACCTGATGTCCAACTACACCTGATGTCTCACTACACCTGATGTTCCACTACACCTGATGTCATCTGGTGTCCCACTACACCTGATGTCCCACTACACCTGATGTCAATTAATATTCCACTACACCTGATGTCCCACTACACCTGATGTCAATTAATATTCCACTACACCTGATGTGCCACTACACCTGATGTCCCACTACACCTGATGTCCCACTACACCTGATGTCAATTAATATTCCACTACACCTGATGTCCCACTACACCTGATGTCAATTAATATTCCACTACACCTGGTGTCCCACTACACCTGATGTCCCACTACACCTGATGTCAATTAATATTGCACTACACCTGATGTCCCACTACACCTGATGTCAATTAATATTCCACTACACCTGATGTCCCACTACACCTGATGTCTCACTACACCTGATGTTCCACTACACCTGATGTCATCTGGTGTCCCACTACACCTGATGTCCCACTACACCTGATGTCAATTAATATTCCACTACACCTGATGTCCCACTACACCTGATGTCAATTAATATTCCACTACACCTGATGTGCACCTACACCTGATGTCCCACTACACCTGATGTCCCACTACACCTGATGTCCCACTACACCTGATGTCAATTAATATTCCACTACACCTGATGTCCCACTACACCTGATGTCAATTAATATTCCACTACACCTGATGTCCCACTACACCTGATGTCCCACTACACCTGGTGTCCCATTACACCTGATGTCCCACTACACCTGATGTCCCACTACACCTGGTGTCCCACTACACCTGATGTCTCACTACACCTGATGTCATCTGGTGTCCCACTACACCTGATGTCCCACTACACCTGATGTCCCACTACACCTGATGTCCCACTACACCTGATGTCTCACTACACCTGATGTCTCACTACACCTGATATCTCACTACACCTGATGTCCCACTACACCTGGTGTCCCACGACACCTGATGTCCCACTACACCTGATGTCCCACTACACCTGATGTTTCACTACACCAATATCTCACTACACCTGATGTCCCACTACACCTGGTGTCCCACGACACCTGATGTCCCACTACACCTGATGTCCCACTACACCTGGTGTCCCACTACACCTGATGTCCCACTACACCTGATGTCTCACTACACCTGATGTTCCACTACACCTGATGTCATCTGGTGTCCCACTACACCTGATGTCCCACTACACCTGATGTCTCACTACACCTGATATCTCACTACACCTGATGTCCCACTACACCTGGTGTCCCACTGCACCTGATGTCCAACTACACCTGATGTCTCACTACACCTGATGTTCCACTACACCTGATGTCATCTGGTGTCCCACTACACCTGATGTCCCACTAAACCTGATGTCAATTAATATTCCACTACACCTGATGTGCCACTACACCTGATGTCCCACTACACCTGATGTCCCACTACACCTGATGTCAATTAATATTCCACTACACCTGATGTCCCACTACACCTGATGTCAATTAATATTCCACTACACCTGATGTCCCACTATACCTGATGTCAATTAATATTCCACTACACCTGATGTCCCACTACACCTGATGTCAATTAATATTCCACTACACCTGATGTGCCACTACACCTGATGTCCCACTACACCTGATGTCCCACTACACCTGATGTCAATTAATATTCCACTACACCTGATGTCCCACTACACCTGATGTCAATTAATATTCCACTACACCTGATGTCCCACTACACCTGATGTCCCACTACACCTGGTGTCCCATTACACCTGATGTCCCACTACACCTGATGTCCCACTACACCTGGTGTCCCACTACACCTGATGTCTCACTACACCTGATGTCATCTGGTGTCCCACTACACCTGATGTCCCACTACACCTGATGTCCCACTACACCTGATGTCCCACTACACCTGATGTCTCACTACACCTGATGTCCCACTACACCTGATGTCTCACTACACCTGATATCTCACTACACCTGATGTCCCACTACAGCTGGTGTCCCACTACACCTGATGTCCCAATACACCTGATGTCAATTAATATTGCACTACACCTGATGTCCCACTACACCTGATGTCAATTAATATTCCACTACACCTCATGTCCCACTACACCTGATGTCTCACTACACCTGATGTTCCACCACACCTGGTGTCCCACTACACCTGATGTCAATTAATATTCCACTACACCTGATGTTCCCTCTACACCTGATGTCAATTAATATTCCACTACACCTGGTGTCCCACTACACCTGATGTCCCACTACACCTGATATCCCACTACACCTGATGTCCAACTACACCTGATGTCAATTAATATTCCACTACACCTGATGTCCCACTACACCTGATGTCTCACTACACCTGATGTTCCACCACACCTGGTGTCCCACTACACCTGATGTCAATTAATATTCCACTACACCTGATGTTCCCTCTACACCTGATGTCAATTAATATTCCACTACACCTGATGTCCCACTACACCTGATGTCTCACTACACCTGATGTCCCACTACACCTGATGTCCCACTACACCTGATGTCCCACTACACCTGATGTCCCACTACACCTGATGTCCCACTACATCTGATGTCCCACTACACCTGATGTCTCACTACACCTGATGTCCCACTACAGCTGGTGTCCCACTACACCTGATGTCCCACTACACCTGATGTCAATTAATATTGCACTACACCTGATGTCCCACTACACCTGATGTCAATTAATATTCCACTACACCTGATGTCCCACTACACCTGATGTCTCACTACACCTGATGTTCCACCACACCTGGTGTCCCACTACACCTGATGTCAATTAATATTCCACTACACCTGATGTTCCCTCTACACCTGATGTCAATTAATATTCCACTACACCTGGTGTCCCACTACACCTGATGTCCCACTACACCTGATATCCCACTACACCTGATGTCCAACTACACCTGATGTCAACTGATGTCCCACTACACCTGATGTCAATTAATATTCCACTACACCTGATGTCCCACTACACCTGATGTCAATTAATATTCCACTACACCTGATGTCCCACTACACCTGATGTCTCACTACACCTGATGTCCCACTACACCTGATGTCCCACTACACCTGATGTCCCACTACACCTGATGTCCCACTACATCTGATGTCCCACTACACCTGATGTCAACTGATGTCCCACTACACCTGATGTCCCACTACACCTGATGTCAATTGATATTCCACTACACCTGATGTCCCACTACACCTGATGTCAATTAATATTCCACTACACCTAGTGTCCCACTACACCTGATGTCCCACTACACCTGATGTCAATTAATATTGCACTACACCTGATGTCCCACTACACCTGATGTCAATTAATATTCCACTACACCTGATGTCCCACTACACCTGATGTCTCACTACACCTGATGTTCCACTACACCTGATGTCATCTGGTGTCCCACTACACCTGATGTCCCACTACACCTGATGTCAATTAATATTCCACTTCACCTGATGTCCCACTACACCTGATGTCAATTAATATTCCACTACACCTGATGTGCACCTACACCTGATGTCCCACTACACCTGATGTCCCACTACACCTGATGTCAATTAATATTCCACTACACCTGATGTCCCACTACACCTGATGTCAATTAATATTCCACTACACCTGATGTCCCACTATACCTGATGTCAATTAATATTCCACTACACCTGATGTCCCACTACACCTGATGTCAATTAATATTCCACTACACCTGATGTGCCACTACACCTGATGTCCCACTACACCTGATGTCCCACTACACCTGATGTCAATTAATATTCCACTACACCTGATGTCCCACTACACCTGATGTCAATTAATATTCCACTACACCTGATGTCCCACTACACCTGATGTCCCACTACACCTGGTGTCCCATTACACCTGATGTCCCACTACACCTGATGTCCCACTACACCTGGTGTCCCACTACACCTGATGTCTCACTACACCTGATGTCATCTGGTGTCCCACTACACCTGATGTCCCACTACACCTGATGTCCCACTACACCTGATGTCCCACTACACCTGATGTCTCACTACACCTGATGTCCCACTACACCTGATGTCTCACTACACCTGATATCTCACTACACCTGATGTCCCACTACACCTGGTGTCCCACGACACCTGATGTCCCACTACATCTGATGTCCCACTACACCTGATGTTTCACTACACCTGATATCTCACTACACCTGATGTCCCACTACACCTGGTGTCCCACGACACCTGATGTCCCACTACACCTGATGTCCCACTACACCTGGTGTCCCACTACACCTGATGTCCCACTACACCTGATGTCTCACTACACCTGATGTTCCACTACACCTGATGTCATCTGGTGTCCCACTACACCTGATGTCCCACTACACCTGATGTCTCACTACACCTGATATCTCACTACACCTGATGTCCCACTACACCTGGTGTCCCACTACACCTGATGTCCAACTACACCTGATGTCTCACTACACCTGATGTTCCACTACACCTGATGTCATCTGGTGTCCCACTACACCTGATGTCCCACTACACCTGATGTCAATTAATATTCCACTACACCGGATGTCCCACTACACCTGATGTCAATTAATATTCCACTACACCTGATGTGCCACTACACCTGATGTCCCACTACACCTGATGTCCCACTACACCTGATGTCAATTAATATTCCACTACACCTGATGTCCCACTACACCTGATGTCAATTAATATTCCACTGCACCTGATGTCCCACTATACCTGATGTCAATTAATATTCCACTACACCTGATGTGCCACTACACCTGATGTCTCACTACACCTGATGTTCCACTACACCTGGTGTCCCACTACACCTGATGTCAATTAATATTCCACTACACCTGATGTCCCACTACACCTGATGTCAATTAATATTCCACTACACCTGGTGTCCCACTACACCTGATGTCCCACTACACCTGATGTCCCACTACACCTGATGTCCCACTACACCTGATGTCCCACTACACCTGATGTCCCACTACACCTGGTGTCCCATTACACCTGATGTCCCACTACACCTGATGTCCCACTACACCTGATGTACCACTTCACCTGGTGTCCCACTACACCTGATGTCTCACTACACCTGATGTTCCACTACACCTGATGTCTCACTACACCTGATGTTCCACTACACCTGATGTCATCTGGTGTCCCACTACACCTGATGTCCCACTACACCTGATCTCCCACTACACCTGATGTCCCACTACACCTGATGTCTCACTACACCTGATGTTCCACTACACCTGATGTCATCTGGTGTCCCACTACACCTGATGTCCCACTACACCTGATGTCCCACTACACCTGATGTCCCACTACACCTGATGTCTCACTACACCTGATATCTCACTACACCTGATGTCATCTGGTGTCCCACTACACCTGATATCTCACTACACCTGATGTCCCACTACACCTAGTGTCACCTGATGTTCCACTACACCTGATGTCCCACTACACCTGATGTCTCACTACACCTGATGTTCCACTACACCTGATGTCATCTGGTGTCTCACTACACCTGATGTCCCACTACACCTGATGTCCCACTACACCTGATGTCCCACTACACCTGATGTCCCACTACACCTGATGTCTCACTACACCTGATGTCCCACTACACCTGATGTCCCACTACACCTGGTGTCCCACTACACCTGATGTCCCACTACACCTGATGTTCCACTACACCTGATGTCCCACTACACCTGGTGTCCCACTACACCTGATGTCCCACTACACCTGATGTCCCACTACACCTGATGTCATCTGGTGTCCCACTAGACCTGATGTCCCACTACACCTGATGTCCCACTACACCTGATGTCCCACTACACCTGATGTCCCACTACACCTGATGTCTCACTACACCTGATGTTCCACTACACCTGGTGTCCCACTACACCTGATGTCTCACTACACCTAATGTCTCACTACACCTGATGTCCCGCTACACCTGATGTCATCTGGTGTCCCACTACACCTGATGTCCCACTACACCTAATGTCCCACTACACCTGATGTCCCACTACACCTGATGTCCCACTACACCTGATGTCCCACTACACCTGATATCCCACTACACCTGATGTTCCACTACACCTGGTGTCCCACTACACCTGATGTCACCTGATGTCCCACTACACCTGATTTTTTACTACTGCTGACTTCATGAACACAATGTGACTCATATCAAGTGAAGAAGGCCAGGAAAGCAACATTTCCTTAGCTGATTATGTTAGAAAGCAGAATTTCCTTTACAGATTAAACTGCCCATTGAGCTCCAATAAGAAATCATTATTTTTACGTAACTAGGGGTTATCAGAAGTACACTTTCAGTACAGTATATCGAGGTTCAATTTAAAAACGGTGAACTGCTTAAGTGTTTACATCGACAGCATTTGGCCGAGACTATCTTTTTTAGAATAATGAACAAGTGTTTTCTAAGTGGTTTACAAGTGACAGCATCGGCTGAAATAAAGCATGGTTCGGCTGCTTCCACACCACCCACACGTATCCTCCAAAAGAGACATAATGTCACCTCCATCTATAAGCAGAGACACCCACATAGAGAGACGCGCCACAACAACAACAGAGAAAGACGATGAGGAAGGTAAAGGTAAATATGGTGAATGTGCTGAATAATGGTGAATATGGTAAATATGGTGAAAATGGGGAATATGGTAAATATGGTGAATATGGTAAATATAGTAAATATGGGGGAAATGGTGAATATGATAACTCTGGTAAATATTGTAAATATGGTAAATATGATAAATATGGTAAATATGGTGAAAACGGTAAATATGGTGAATATGGTGAATATTGTAAATATGGTGAATATGATAAATATGGTAAATATGGTGAATATGGTAAATATGGTGAATATGGTAAATATGGTGAAAACGGTAAATATGGTGAATATGGTGAATATGGTAAATATGGTGAATATGGTGAATATGGTAAATATGGTAAATATGGTGAATATGGTGAATATGGTGAATATGGTAAATATGGTGAATATTGTAAATATGGTGAATATTGTAAATATGGTGAATATGGTAAATATGGTGAATATGGTGAACGGATTGGAGCACAGGCAAAATTACACTTATTAAAAGTGCAATGAGTAAAATGCATTGTTTTTTCAGTCTTTTAGTTGACTTTAAATGAATTGTTCTTCTTGATTTTAGTATACTATAATACATGTTGTAATCAACCTTCAATATATTTATTAAACATGTACTTTAAATTCATTGTTTTTTAAAGTATACTAAATGTTCCCTTTCGTTAGAGCTGGCAGCTGTTCTGTTTCGCTATGGTTTTAGTCATCAATCTAGTTATTAACTTCTCTAGGATAGGGGGCAGCATTCGAAAATTTGGATGAAAAGCGTGCCCAAATTAAACTGCCTGCTACTCAGGCCCAGAAGCTAAGATGTGCATATTATTAGTAGATTTGGATAGAAAACACTCTGAAGTTTCTAAAACTGTTTGAATCATGTCTGTGAGTATAAAATGATTTATTTGGCAGGCGAAGCCCCCGAGGACAAACCATTCAGATTATTTTTTTTGAGGTCACTCTCTTTTCAATGAGTTTTCATTGGGAATCCAGATTTCGAAGCAACTTTCCTGCAGTTCCTATCGCTTCCACTGGATGTCAACAGTCTTTCGAAATTGGTTGAGGTTTTTCCTTTGAGAAAGGAAGAAGTAGCACTGTTCAGAACGAGGGTAGAGAGAAGTGTAATTTTTGTTCGAGGCGCGTGACCTGAAAGCTTGATGCACATTGTTTTCCTAAGGTATTGAACACAGTATATCCTGTCTTAAATTGTATTGATAATTTACGTTAAAAAATACCTAACGTTATATTAGGAAAGTAGTTTGAAATGTTTGGACAAAGCTTACAGGTAACTTTTGTAGTCATGTTGCGCGAGTTGGAACCGGTGTTTTTCTGGATCAAACGCACCAAATAAATGGACATTTTGGAGATATATCGACGGAATTAATCGAACAATAGGACTATTTGTGATGTTTATGGGACATATTGGAGTGCCAACAGAAGAAGCTCGTCAAAGTTAAGGCATGAATTATATCTTTATTTCTGCGTTTTGTGCCGGGAGGGTTGAAATATGATGGTCTGTGGTTGCTTGGGTGCTATCCTCAGATAATAGCATCGTTTGCTTTCGCCGTAAAGCCTGTTTGAAATCTGACACGTTGGCTGGATTCACAAGAAGTGTAGCTTTAATTTGGTGTATTGCATGTGTGATTTCATAAAAGTTTAATTTTTATAGTAATTTATTTACATTTGGCGCTCTGCATTTTCACTGGATGTTGGCCAGTTGGGACGCTAGCGTCCCACATATCCCAGAGAGGTTTTTAATGTAGCAGTGTCCCCCCCCCAGAAAGCTATGACCTTTGGCCGTTCACCTAGAATTGTTTATTTATGTCTCAGAAAAAAAAGCGTTTTCAACCCATATGATCAAGTACATAATACAAGTATAATACAACATATACAAAGATGATGATATGAGACAAAAAAATAAATGGTGAATGAATAAGCCTTTTCATACTTTATAAGATATATAGTTATAATCTGATTTAAGAAAATCTTCCCAAGATATTTCACCTTCTGTATTACTTTATCAAATATATCATGACATTAGTGACAGTCAAAATCTGTTATATTTTTTGAACGTCTAAATTGACATTCGGGCCATTTACCAACGTGCCTCCCTCCTATAGACAAGGGGAGAAGGGCCATGCAAAGGACTCCATTTTGTCATTCTGAGCATATGCAATGTGTCTGTCTCCGACGTAAAAACAAAATGTTTGACTTCCACACACAACGACTTCTTTACTTATTTTAGGTTTAAGGAAGTGTGTAGGTCGCGTTCTTTATCGTAGAACTATGTAGATCCGCCGCTTGCTCGAGACAAATTCAGCGATCGCTTTACGATGTCTGTGCGTGAAGCAGTCGAGTTGGATAAATGTTTTTCTGAGGATTGCTCCTTTGACGTGAGGTTGCAGTGAGTGATATAAATTGATGTAATGATGAAGCCAACCACCAGAGGGAGGCAAACACAAATTTATTCAACAGAGGACCTTTACATTTCATTTATTTAAACTTTATTTTGCTAGGCAAATCAGTTAAGAACAAATTCTTATTTACAATGACGGCCTACCAAAAGGTAAAAGGCCTCCTGCGAGGATGGGGGCTGGGATAAAAAATGTTAAATGTTAGACGAAACACACATCATGACAAGAGAGACACCACAACACTACATAAAGGGAGACCTAAGACAACGACATAGCATGGCAGCAACACATGACAACACAGCATGGTAGCAATACAACATGACAACAACACGGTAGCAAAAAAACATGGCAGCATCACAACATGGTAGCAGCACAAAACATGGTACAAATGTTATTGGGCAGAGAGAACAGCACAAAGGTCAAGAAGGTAGAGAAAACAATACCTGACGCGAAGCAGCCACAACTGTCAGTAAGAGTGTCCACGATTGAGTCTTTGAATGTAGAGATGGAGATAAAACTGTCCAGTTTGAGTGTTTTTTGCAGCTCGTTCCAGTCGCTAGCTGCAGCGAAGTGAAAAGAGGAGCGACCCAGGGATGTGTGTGTACTTTGGGGACCTTTAACAGAATGTGACTGGCAGAGCGGGTGTTGTATGTGAAGGATGAGGGCTGCAGTAGATATCTGAGATAAGGGGGAGTGAAGCCTGAGGGTTTTATAAATAAGCATCAACCGGTGGGTCTTGCGACGGGTATACAGAGATGACCAGTTTACAGAGGAGTATAGAGTGCGGTGATGTGTCCTATAAGGAGCATTGGTGGCAAATCTGATGGCCGATTGGTAAAGAACATCTAGCCGCTCGAGAGCACCCTTACCTGCCGATCTATAAGTTACGTCTCTGTAATCTAGCACGGGTAGGATGTTCATCTGAATCAGGGTTAGTTTGGCAGCTGGGTTGAAAGAGGAGCGATTACGATAGAGGAAACCAAGTCTAGATTTAACCTTAGCCTGCAGCTTTGATATGTGCTGAGACAAGGACAGTGTAACGTCTAGCCATACTCCCAAAAGAGTAAGAGGGTAAGTAATAATATGGGGATGAGGTAGTTGGGTGTGCTATTTACAGATGGGCTGTGTACAGGTAGCCATACTACATGGTCCTAGGAAGCTCTGGCGCTCTTCTGACTTAACAAACAGAAATCAATAACATAAGTAATGGAAACATATGCATATATATATTATATATTTTATATTATTATATATTTTGTTGTTGTAATTCTAGTGCCTGATTTCGGGGACTATCAGCTTAAGCAGTTTTATAACTTAAATTTCAAACACTTTAATTCAAATTTAGTATATTCATTTAAAATACACTTGGAGTTGATTTTAAGTTGAAGCATTGAATAATTATTTTATAAAACTCGTCTTGTGAGTGATCAACTTCACTATAAGTATACAGTGTTTCTCAAAAGTATTCATACACCTTTGGTTTCTTCACATTTTTATTGTGTTTCAATGTGGGATTAAAATGTATTTAATTGTAATTTGTTGTCAGTAATGAATTTAAAATACTCTATTTAATAATTTTATATATATTTTTGTTTAGATTAATACAATTTTTATAACTAAAATATAGCTGTTGAGTCAATAGGTATTCAGCCTGTTTGTTTAAGCTATAAATTAGTTCAGGAGTACAATTTGACTTAACAAATCACATAATATGTTACATGAATTCACTCTGTGTGAAATAATAAGGGTTGTCCAGATTTTTGAATGACTATATAAATATTCCTCTGTCCCCCATGAACACAAAATTTGTAAGGAGCCTCGGTCAAGTCTAGAATTTCAAGCACTGATTGAACAACTACAAAGACCAGGGAAGCCCTTTCGAAAGCCTCATAAAGAAGGCCAGTGATTGGTAGATGGGTAACAATAACAAATCAGACATTGAATATCTCTTTAAGCGTGGTCAAGTTAATAATTATGCTATGGATGATGTATTAAACCACCCAGACACATCAAAGATGGCCGTCCTTCTGAACTGAGCTGCAGGACAGGAAGGAAACTGCTCAGGGATGTCACCATCTGTGATTTTAAAACAGTTACAGAGTTGAATGGCTGCGATAGGAGAAAACTGAGGATGGATCAACAACATTGTAGTGACTCCACAATAATGTCCAATCAGACAGAAGAGGATTTCACCTTTCAGCAGGACAATAACCTACAACAACAAGGCCAATTCTACACTGGATTTGCTTATCAAGAAGACAGTGAATGTTACTGAGTGTCCAAGTTGGAGTTTTGACTTAAATCTGCTTGAAAAGCATTGGCAAAACTGTGCAGCCATAAGCCCCAACATCTTGACAGAACAATGATGAAAATATTATAAGGGTTAATACAATCCAGGTGTTTCTGAGAAATATACATTACATATACTCCATGGATCTGTTGTGGCGGTATGCAAACTGTAGTGGGTCAAGGGTTAAGGGTCAAGGGTGTCAGTGGCGCTGACATGATCCTAAGAAGCGGGATCGAGTGAATTCGTTTGCGCTTTGACTTCGCTCCCGCCGATAATATAGCGTTTCTCAAAAAAAAAGTGAAAAACTGTACGACTTGTAGCCATGCCGTCAACGTCAACAGCTGTTACGACTGTCACGACTTCAGCCGAAGTCGATGCTTCTCCTTGTTCGGGCGGTGCTCGGCGGTCGACGTCACCGGTCTTCTAGCCATCATTGATCCATTTTTCATTTTCCATTGGTTTTGTCTTGTCTTCCCACACACCTGGTTTCAATCCCATTCATAACCTGTTGTGTATTTAACCCTCTGTTTCCCCTCATGTCTTTGTCAGAGATTGTTTTCTGCTCGTTATTCTTGTTGTTTGTATTGACGGGTCCTCGTACCCACTTTGTTTCATTTGTTATTTATGGTTTTGGAGTTATGTTTTATTTTATTAAATTACTAAATTTTACCAAGTTTAATTCTCCTGCGCCTGACTTCCCTGCCACCAATACACACGAATGTGACAACGACACATTGGGTAAAACTCCTTGAATAACTTCACTGATTACATATTTTCTTACTGCAACCCAATAGTAAAGAATTTGGTAGGTCAAATGATTTGTTTTGTACGTACTGATTTCAACATTCCTGTGTCGCCTCACATTGGAGGCATTAGCTATGTGGTTATGCTCTCAGTTGACCTCGTGCAGCTCGGCTGGTTCTGTTCAGATGAGACTAGACGGATCAGACCACACAGGAGCGAAGAGCCTGATCCCTTCAACATGTTCCCCTCCCTCACACGTCCATATCCAGCTACAGCGTTTCCCACCTGGTTATTTTAGACTCATTGCCTCATACCGGTAGCTATGAAACATCCATCAAAGCAGCAATAGGACCTTGATAGGAACTAGGAATACCTGGGTTGATAGCAGTAGGACCTTGATAGGAACTAGGAATACCTGGGTTGATAGGAACTAGGAATACCTGGGTTGATAGCAATAGGACCTTGATAGGAACTAGGAATGCCTGGGTTGATAGGAACTAGGAATACCTGGGTTGATAGCAATAGGACCTTGATAGGAACTAGGAATACCTGGGTTGATAGCAGTAGGACCTTGATAGGAACTAGGAATACCTGGGTTGATAGGAACTAGGAATACCTGGGTTGATAGCAATAGGACCTTGATAGGAACTAGGAATGCCTGGGTTGATAGGAACTAGGAATACCTGGGTTGATAGCAGTAGCACCTTGATAGGAACTAGGAATACCTGGGTTGATAGCAGTAGGACCTTGATAGGAACTAGGAATACCTGGGTTGATAGGAACTAGGAATACCTGGGTTGATAGCAATAGGACCTTGATAGGAACTAGGAATGCCTGGGTTGATAGGAACTAGGAATACCTGGGTTGATAGCAGTAGGACCTTGATAGGAACTAGGAATACCTGGATTGATAGCAGTAGGACCTTGATAGGAACTAGGACTCCCTGGGTTGATAGCAATAGGACCTTGATAGGAACTAGGAATACCTGGGTTGATAGCAGTAGGACCTTGATAGGAACTAGGACTCCCTGGGTTGATAGCAGTAGGACCTTGATAGGAACTAGGAATACCTGGGTTGATAGCAGTAGGACCTTGATAGGAACTAGGAATACCTGGGTTGATAGCAGTTGGACCTTGATAGGAACTAGGAATACCTGGGTTGATAGCAGTAGGACCTTGATAGGAACTAGGAATACCTGGGTTGATAGCAATAGGACCTTGATAGGAACTAGGAATACCTGGGTTTAACAGTCATGACCACCGCAGGTGGGTGTTTTACAATGAGTCATTAACACTCACCTAAAGCTATAAGAGAGGACCTTCTTAAATGTTTACTTTGCTTGACTTCTTTGTAATTATATCTGAAGATAATTCCATTATATAGCCAGTATATGAGATAGCTAAGGTTAGGTTAGGCACTGTCAGCCATGTGGCTGTGTCTCTGGGTTACGTAAGGTGAGTCCACGGCCACCACGGCTTAGCTACCTAACCTCTGACCCCTGTCCCAGGTGTCAACCTCAGTCCTGACTGGTCAGTTTGGTCATAAAATGTAACTTTACACTCCAGAACATACCATAGGTGGAGATTTCTCTGTTAACACTACAGATGGCAATCTTTAACAATCTGACCTTCAAAAACACGGAACAGAGCTGTCGCTCTCTCTCTGTTCCTCTCTGTCTCTGTCTGTCTCTCTCTGTCTGTCTGTCTGTCTGTCTGTCTGTCTGTCTCTCTCTCTCTGTCTTTGTCTCTCTGTCTCTCTCTCTCTCTGTCTCTCTCTGTCTGTCTCTGTCTCTCTCTGTCTGTCTCTCTCTCTGTCTGTCTGTCTCTCTGTCTGTCTCTCTCTCTGTCTGTCTGTCTCTCTGTCTGTCTCTCTCTCTGTCTGTCTCTCTGTCTGTCTGTCTCTCTCTCTCTGTCTCTCTCTCTCTGTCTCTCTCTCTCTCTCTCTGTCTCTCTCTCTCTCTGTATCTCACTCAAACCATCAACATGAAACCTTTGAAAAATACAGAGACTCAGAATGGAGGATTTCTGTATCTTAGAAATATCTCTCCCGAGTGGCGCAGTGGTCTAGGGCACTGCATCGCAGCGCTAGCTGCGCCACCAGAGTCTCTGGGTTCGCGCCCAGGCTCTGTCGCGACCGGGAGGTCCGTGGGGCGACGCACAATTGGCCTAGCGTCGTCCGGGTTAGGGAGGGTTTGGCCGGTAGGGATATCCTTGTCTCATCGCGCTCCAGCGACTCCTGTGGCGGGCCGGGGCGCAGTGCGCGCTAACCAAGGGGGCCGGGTGCACGGTGTTTCCTCTGACACATTGGTGCGGCTGGCTTCCGGGTTGGAGGCGCGCTGTGTTATAGAAGCAGTGCGGCTTGGTTGGGTTGTGCTTCGGAGGACGCATTGCTTTCGACCTTCGTCTCTCCCGAGCCCGTACGGGAGTTGTAGCGATGAGACAAGATAGTAATTACTAGCGATTGGATACCACGAAAAGGGGGTAAAAAAATAATAAATAAATAATAATAATAATATTAATCTCAGCATTCATACGGACTTCCCCTCATTAAATATTAATTTCAGCATTCATACGGATTTCCCCTCATTAAATATTAATCTTAGCATTCATACGGATTTCCCCTCATTAAATATTAATCTCAGCATTCATACGGATTTCCCCTCATTAAATATTAATCTCAGCATTCATACGGACTTCCCCTCATTAAATATTAATCTCAGCATTCATACGGACTTCCCCTCATTAAATATTAATCTCAGCATTCATACGGACTTCCCCTCATTAAATATTAATCTCAGCATTCATACGGACTTCCCCTCATTAAATATTAATCTCAGCATTCATACGGATTTCCCCTCATTAAATATTCATCTCAGCATTCATACGGATTTCCCCTCATTAAATATTCATCTCAGCATTCATACGGACTTCCCCTCATTAAATATTCATCTCATCATTCATACGGACTTCCCCTCATTAAATATTAATCTCAGCATTCATACCGACTTCCCCTCATTAAATATTCATCTCAGCATTCATACGGACTTCCCCTCATTAAATATTCATCTCAGCATTCATACCGACTTCCCCTCATTAAATATTTATCTCAGCATTCATATGGACTTCCCCTCATTAAATATTCACCTCAGCATTCATATGGACTTCCCCTCATTAAATATTCACCTCAGCATTCATACCGACTTCCCCTCATTAAATATTTATCTCAGCATTCATATGGACTTCCCCTCATTAAATATTCACCTCAGCATTCATACGGACTTCCCCTCATAAAATGTTTATCTCAGCATTCATACGGACTTCCCCTCATGCATAGTCTGATTGTTATATTTACACTCTAGCTGACTGTACTGAAAATCCATATAAATTCTGGAAGAGGGTTGTACTACTACTCTTCCTTGACCAATAAATGTAGAGTCTGGCCCTATTACTGATAACATTGATATAAGTAATGAATTTAACTTCTTATGGCTGGGATCCTGTTAACGGGATCGATATGACAACAGCCAGTGAAAGGGCAGGGCGCCAAATTCAAACAACAGAAATCTCATAATTAAAATGCCTCAGACATACAAGTATTTTACACCATATTAAAGATAAACTTGTTGTTAATCCCACCACAGTGTCCGATTTGAAAAAGACCTTACGACGAAAGCACAACATATCATTATGGTAGGTCAGCACCTATTCACAGAAAAACAGCCATTTTTCCAGCCAAAGACAGGAGTCACATAAAGCAGAAATAGATATAAAATGAATCACTAACCTTTGATCTTCATCAGATGACACTCATAGGACATTATGTTACACAATACATGTATGTTTTGTTCGATAAAGTTCATATTTATATCCAAAAATCTTAGTTTACATTGGCGCGTTAAGTTCAGTAATGTTTTGCTTCCAAAACATCCGGTGATTTTGCAGAGAGCCACATCAATTTACAGAAATACTCATAATAAACATTCATAAAAGATCCAAGTATTAAACATGGAACTTTAGATAAACTTCTCCTTAATGCAACCGCGTGTCAGATTTCAAAAAGACTTTACAGAAAAAGCACACCATGCTATAATCTGAGTACAGCGCTCAGAGCCCAAACAAGCCATGAAGATATCCGCCATGTTGTGGAGTCAACAGATGTCAGAATAGCATAATAAATATTCACTTACCTTTGATCTTCATCAGAATGCACTCCCAGGAATCCCAGTTCCACAATAAATATTTGATTTGTTCGATAAAGTCCATAATTTATGTCCAAATACCTCCTTTTTGTTCACGCGTTCAGTACACAATCCAAACTCACGACGCGCGGGCAAGTCCAGGCCAAAGTTCAGACGAAAATTCATATTACAGTTCGTAGAAACATGTCAAACAAAGTATAGAATCAATCTGTAGGATGTTTTTAACATAAATCTTCAATAATGTTCCAACCGGAGAATTCCTTTGTCTTCAGAAATGCAATGGAACGCAAGCTAACTCTCACGTGAACCCGCATGGTCAGCTCATGGCACTCTGCCAGAACCCTGACTCAAAGAGCCCTCATTCCCCCCTCCTTCACAGTAGAAGCATCAAACAAGGTTCTAAAGACTGTTGACATCTAGTGGAAGCCTTAGGAAGTGCAATATGACAAATATCCCACTGTATCTTCGATAGGCAATGAGTTGAAAACCTACAAACCTCAGATTTCCCACTTCCTGGTTGGATTTTTTTCTCAGGTTTTTGCCTGCCATATGAATTCTGTTATACTCACAGACTTCCTTCAAACAGTTTTGGAAACTTCAGAGTGTTTTCTATCCATCTATCTATAGCTTGCATATATTAGCAACTGGGCCTGAGTAGCAGGCAGTTTACTCAATACTGCCCCCAGCCATAAGAAGTTTTAATCAACATTTTATTTCTGCAGGCTCTCTCTTTGATATAATTCAAAAACCTAATCACTGTGACAATGTACATGGACGTTGATGGGGGAATTTTACTGAATCATTTTTTGAAAATGTCAGCCTGGGCTTTTCCTTTCTGCAAGTCCTTGGATGTGTTGTTGGGGCCGACAATTTGGATCCAGGTCAAGTGTGCAGCGTCCGTTATTGTTGGTTCAATAACCCCCACATCTTCAATTTAACATTGTTATCAGGAAAGCTTATGTTTCTGCCAATAAGGAGGTGATTGTAGTGATCTTGATAACTATCGTCCCACATCAAGGCGTTCTCGTCTAGCTAAGATTCATGAATCCTTGGTGAACGTGTATTTTTTGAATGTACATCAAATCAAGGGTTTCGACCAGGGCACAGTACTCGTACTGCAACCACATCAGTTGTAAATTATATTGTCAGTGATATTGGATGTTAAGATGAATTGTGCTGCCCTAGTTATCGATTTGTCAAAAGCTTTTGATACCGTTGATCAAATCAAATTTCCAATCAAATCAAATTTATTTATAAAGCCCTTCTTATATCAGCTGATATCTCAAAGTGCTGTACAGAAACCCAGCCTAAAACTCCAAACAGCAAGCAATGCAGGTGTAGAAGCACGGTGGCTAGGAAAAACTCCCTAGAAAGGCCAAAACCTAGGAAGAAACCTAGAGAGGAACCAGGCTATGAGGGGTGGCTAGTCCTCTTCTGGCTGTGCCGGGTGGAGATTATAACAGAACATGGCCAAGATGTTCAAATGTTCATAAATGACCAGCAGGGTCAAATAATAATAAAATCACAGTAGTTGTCGAGGGTGCAACAAGTCAGCACCTCAGGAGTAAATGTCAGTTGGCTTTTCATAGCCGATCATTCAGAGTATCTCTACCGCTCCTGCGGTCTCTAGAGAGTTGAAAACAGCAGGTCTGGGACAAGTAGCATGTCCGGTGAACAGGTCAGGGTTCCATAGCCGCAGGCAGAACAGTTGAACCTGGAGCAGCAGCACGGCCAGGTTGACTGGGGACAGCAAGGAGTCATCATGCCAGGTAGTGCTGAGGCATGGTCCTAGGGCTCTCTCTCCGAGAGAGAGAAAGAAAGAAAGAGAGAAAGAGAGAATTAGAGAGAGCATACTTAAATTCACACAGGACACCGGATAAGACAGGAGAAGTACTCCAGATATAACAAACTGACCCTAGCCCCCCGACACATAAACTACTGCAGCATAAATACTGGAGGCTGAGACAGGAGGGGTCAGGAGACACTGTGGCCCGATCATTCTATGTTATTGATTAAGTTGTCTGCGTTAGTTGTCTGCGTTAGTTGCCTGCGTTAGTTGCCCGCGTTAGTTGCCCGCGTTAGTTGCCCGCGTTAGTTGCCCGCGTCAGTTGTCCTCGTTAGTTGTCTGCGTTAGGCCTTGATACTGATACCTGTTTGTGGTTTCACAATTATCTTACTGACAAGCTATTATGATAGATGGGGTTAAACCCGAATTTCTTTAAGTACTTAAACGGGTACACCAGGGTTTGATTTTGGGGCCATTGTTGTTCACATTGTATATAAATTACATTGGAAATACTGTTAACATCTGTAACCTTCATGTCTACACAGATGACACAGTTATTTATTCCTGTGCCTCTTCAGTGCAACAGGCCATTCGTGACGTTCAGCATGACTTTGACTCAATCCAAAAACTCACTTACTGATGTTAAATTAGTGTTAAATGCAAATAAAACCAAGTTTATGCTGTTCTCTAGGTCTTGTGAACCTGAGGTACTCCAAAATGGAGCCCAAATGGAGCCAGTTTCTCACTATAAGTATCTGGATTGATGACAAGTTGTCTTTTGAAACTTGACAAAGAAGCTGAGATCTATGATTGTTTTTTATTTTAAAATATAGAAATAAATCCTGCCTCAGTTTGTAAAATAGAAAGAAGATTTTTTCAAACAAGGCTTCTCCCTGTAATAGACTACGGTGACATTAGTTATATGGACCCGGCAGTCTCTGTTTTGAACCCGTTGGACTCAGTCATTCCATTCAGCAATATGTTTAATAATCCCTGGGGATGGTTTTAAGCCTCATCCTTGTAGTCTGTATAAAATGTGGGATGGACCTCTATGTCTGTAAGAAGAGAGCTGCACTCTCTTTTATTTACTCTCTTTTATTTATTTACAGTCTTGCAGAAACGTCCTCTGTACTTCATTGATTCATTTTAGACGTACAAATGACCAAACCTGTTCTCAGGGACAACTTTGGAGATCCCTTTGGTCTCCACAAAATTAGGAAAATCTGCTTCTATTTTTTTTTTGCCACTTATGTGTAGAATAATATGCATAATTCCTCGTCATTAGATAATCTGGTGCCTTTCAGGCATTTTACGTTATTGATTGGAGACTTTATGTTACGGAATGTGATTGCTTTTGTTAAATATATTAAATGTTGTATATTACAGTGGCATTCTGGAAAGTATTCAGACCCCTTGACTTTTTCCACATTTTGTTACGTTACAGCCTTATTCTAAAAATTATTAAATACATTTTTTTTCATCTCCAATCTACACACAAAACCCCATAATGACAAAGTGAAAGCAGGTTTTCAGAAATATTTGCAAATTTATTTTTAAAAACTTAAACAGAAAAAACAGATTTAAATAAGTAGTCAGACCCTTTGCTATGAGACTTACAATGTAGTTCAGGTGCATCCTGTTTCCATTGAGATGTTTCTACATGTAACGGCGTTCCTCTCTCTCTTCATAAGAAGAGGAGGTGTAGTGATCGAGCCAAGGCGCAGCGGGTTGTGAAAACATGAAGAATTTTAATTTACAAGACGAAACGAAACAAACTATACTTGATTAAACTAACAAAATAACAAAACGAAAGTAGACAGACTTAGCACGACGAACTGACATAACACACGCAGAACGAACGAACAAGTACTTACTAC
This sequence comes from Salvelinus fontinalis, assembly GCF_029448725.1. Classification (NCBI taxonomy): domain Eukaryota; kingdom Metazoa; phylum Chordata; class Actinopteri; order Salmoniformes; family Salmonidae; genus Salvelinus; species Salvelinus fontinalis. Next base: position 4,691,711 of record NC_074668.1, on the reverse strand, counting down.
AAACACTCACGAACAAACCGAAACAATCCCGTATGGTGTAACATAGACACAGAAGACAGGAGACAATCACCCACAACGAACACTGTGACATCGCCTACCTAAATATGACTCTTAATTAGAGGAACGCCAAAACACCTGCCTCTAATTAAGAGCCATACCAGGCAACCCAAAACCAACACAGAAACAGAAAACATAGAATGCCCACCCAACCTCACGTCCTGACCAACTAACACACATAACAACTAACATAAATAGGTCAGGAACGTGACATTACCCCCCCCATAAGGTGCGAACTCCGGGCGCACCAGCACAAAGTCTAGGGGAGGGTCTGGGTGGGCATCTAACCACGGTGGTGGCTCAGGCTCCGGGCGAGGTCCCCACCCCACCATAATCCATCCTAGCTTCCATCTCCCTCTAAGAATGTCCACCCTCCTTTTACCCCCACAAAATCTTCTTAGTATCATCACTGATAGGGACAGCACCGGGACGGAGAGATAGATCAAGACAGAGGGATAGATAAGAATATAGAGGTAGATCAAGATAGAGAGGGAGATAATGATAGAGGGGCAACTCCGGACTGAAAGGCAGCTCCGGACAGAGAGACAGCTCTGGACTGATGGGCAGTTCTGGGTATCTAGCCGTTTCAGGCTGAAGGGCAGCTCATGGCTGACTGACGAATCTCGACGCTCATGGCTGGCTGACGGCTCTCGACGCTCATGGCTGGCTGACGGCTCTCGACGCTCATGGCTGGCTGACGGCTCTCGACGCTCATGGCTGGCTGACGGCTCTCGACGCTCATGGCAGGCTGACGGCTCTCGACGCTCATGGCAGGCTGACGGCTCTCGACGCTCATGGCAGGCTGACGGCTCTCGACGCTCATGGCGGGCTGACGGCTCTCGACGCTCATGGCGGGCTGACGGCTCTCGACGCTCATGGCTCTCTGACGGCTCTGGCTGCTCATGGCTCGCTGGCGGCTCTGGCAGATCCTGTCTGGTTGGCGGCTCTGGCAGATCCTGTCTGGTTGGCGGCTCTGGCAGATCCTGTCTGGTTGGCGGCTCTGGCAGATCCTGTCTGGTTGGCGGCTCTGGCAGATCCTGTCTGGTTGGCGGCTCTGGCAGATCCTGTCTGGCGGGCGGCTCTAGCGGCTCCTGTCTGGCGGACGGCTCTAGCGGCTCCTGTCTGGCGGACGGCTCTGTAGGCTCATGGCAGACGGGCGGCTTTGCAGGCTCATGGCAGACGGGCGGCTTTGCAAGCTCATGGCAGACGGATGGCTCAGACGGCGCTGGGGAGACGGATGGCTCAGATGGCGCTGGGGAGACGGATGGCTCAGATGGCGCTGGGGAGACGGATGGCTCAGATGGCGCTGGGGAGACGGATGGCTCTGGCCGGATACGGCGCACTGTAGACCTGGTGCGTGGTGCCGGAACTGGAGGCACCGGGCTAAGGATAAGCACCTTCCTACTAGTGCGGGGAGCAGGGACAGGGCACACTGTACTCTCAAAGCCTACTCTATCCCTGATGCGAGGTACCGGCACTGGTGACACCGGGCTGAGGACAAGCACATCAGGATTAGTAGGGGGAGAAGATACAGTGTGTTCAGGGCTCTGGAGACGCACAGGAGGCTTAGTGCGTGGTGCCGGAACTGGAGGCACCGAACTGGATACACGCACTACAGAGAGAGTGCGTGGAGGAGGAACTGGGCTCAGGAGACGCACTGATAGCCTAGTGCGTAGTGTAGGCACTGTAGGTACTAGGCTGGGGCGGGAAGGTGGCGCCGGAAATACCGGACCGTGGAGGCGTACTGGCACTCTTGAGCATTGAGCCTGCCCAACCTTACCTGGTTGAATGCTCCCGGTCGCCCGACCAGTGCGGGGAGGTGGAATAACCCGCACCGGCCTATGTAGGCGAACCGGGGAAACCATGCGTAAGGCCGGTGCCATGTATGCCGGCCCGAGGAGACGCACTGGAGACCAGACGCGTTGAGCCGGCCTCATGACACCTGGCTCAATACCCAATCTAGCCCTACCAGTGCGGGGAGGTGGAATAACCCGCACTGGGCTATGCACTCGTACAGGAGACACCGTGCGCTCTACTGCGTAACACGGCGCCTGCCCGTACTCCCGCTCTCCACGGTAAGCCTGGGAAGTGGGCGCAGGTCTCCTACCTGCCCTAGGCCCACTACCTCCTAGCCCCCCCCCAAGAAATCTTTGGGAATTACTTACGGGCTTTTTGGGCTTCCGTGCCAGACGCGTTCCCTCATAGCTCCGGTTCCTCTCTCCGGTAGCCTCTGCTCTCCTCAGTGCCTCCAGCTGTTCCCATGGCTTTTCGGGCTTCCAGCCACGTCTCCTTGCTGCCTCCTCAAACCACCGCTCCTGGGCTTTAGCTGCCTCCCTCTCTTCCTGAGAGCGGCGATTCTCTCCTGCCTTAGCCCAGGGACCTTCTCCATTCAATATCTGCTCCCAAGTCCAGGAGTCCTTGTTTTCCTGTCCCTTACTCCAATTACTCCGCTGCTTGGCTCTGGAATGGTGGGTGATTCTGTATCGGCGTTCCTCTCTCTCTTCATAAGAAGAGGAGGTGTAGTGATCGAGCCAAGGCGCAGCGGGTTGTGAAAACATGAAGAATTTTAATTTACAAGACGAAACGAAACAAACTATACTTGATTAAACTAACAAAATAACAAAACGAAAGTAGACAGACTTAGCACGACGAACTGAACTAACACACGCAGAACGAACGAACAAGTACTTACTACAAACACTCACGAACAAACCGAAACAATCCCGTATGGTGTAACATAGACACAGAAGACAGGAGACAATCACCCACAACGAACACTGTGACAACGCCTACCTAAATATGACTCTTAATTAGAGGAACGCCAAAACACCTGCTTCTAATTAAGAGCCATACCAGGCAACCCAAAACCAACACAGAAACAGAAAACATAGAATGCCCACCCAACCTCACGTCCTGACCAACTAACACACATAACAACTAACATAAATAGGTCAGGAACGTGACACTACAACTTGATTGGAGTCCACCTGTGGTAAATTCAATTGATTGGACATGATTTGGAAAGGCACACACCTGTCTGTATAAGGTCCCACAGTTGACAGTGCATCTCTGAAGCAAAAACCAAGCCATGAGGTCGAAGAAATTGTCCGTAGAGCTCTGAGACAGGATTGTGTCGAGGAACAGATCTGGAGAAGGGAACTAAAACATTTCTGCAGCATTGAAGGTCCCCAAGAACAGAGTGGCCTTCATCATTCTTAAATGGAAGAAGTTTGGAACCACCAAAATTCTTCATAGAGCCATACCGCCCGGCCAAACTGAGCAATCGGGGGAGAAGGGCCTAGGTCAGGGAGGTGAGGTGACAAAAAACCTGATAGTCACTCTGACAGAGCTACAGAGTTCCTCTGTGGAGACTCCATCAATCAGGCCTTTATGGTAGAGTAGCCAGACGGAAGCCACTCCTCAGTAAAAGGCACCTAAAGATTCTCAGACCATGAGAAACAAGATTCTCTGGTCTGATGAAACCAATATTGAACTCTTTGGCCTGAATGCCAAGTGTCACGTCTCGAGGAAACCTGGCACCAACACTACGGTGAAGCATGGTGGTGGCAGCATCATGCTGTTTTTCAGCGTTAGGTACAGGGAGACTAGTCAGGATCGAGGGAAAGATGAACGATGCAAAGTACAGAGAGGTCCTTGATGAAAACCTGCTCCAGAGCGCTCAGGACTTCAGACTTCAGGACAACGACAATAAGCACACAGCTAAGACGACGCAGGAATGGCTTTGGAACAAGTCTCTGAATGTCTTTGAGTGGCCCAGCCAGAGCCCAGACTTGAACCCAATCAAACATCTCTAGAGAGACCTGAAAATAGCTGTGTAGCGAGGCAACCTGACAGAGCTTGAGAGGATCTGCAAAGAAGAATTGGAGAAACTCCCCAAATACAGGTGTTCCAAGCTTGTAGCGTCATTCCCAAGAAGACTCAAGACTGTAATCGCTGCCAAAGGTGCTTCAACAAAGTACTGAGTAGTGTCTGAATACTTATGTAAATGTAATACTTCATTTTGTATTTTTATTTGTATTTCTTTTTTTAATCTGTTTTTGATTTGTCATTATGGGGTATTGTGTGTAGATTGATGAGGATTTAAAAAAAATCTATTTTGTTATAGTATTATAGTGCATTGCATTATAGTATTATAGTGTGTTTTATTATAGTATTATAGTATTTTAGTGTGTTTTATTATAGTGTGTTTTATTATAGTATTTTAGTGTGTTTTATTATAGTGTGTTTTATTATAGTATTATAGTGTGTTTTATTATAGTATTACAGTATTATAGTGTTTTATTATAGTATTATAGTATTTTATTATAGTTTTATTATGGTATTATAGTGTTTTATTATAGTATTATAGTGGGTTTTATTATAGTATTACAGTATTATAGTGTTTTATTATAGTATTATAGTATTTTATTATAGTTTTATTATGGTATTATAGTGTTTTGTTATAGTATTATAGTGCATTGCATTATAGTATTATAGTGTGTTTTATTACAGTATTATAGTATTTTAGTGTGTTTTATTATAGTGTGTTTTATTATAGTATTATAGTGTGTTTTATTATAGTATTACAGTATTATAGTGTTTAATTATAGTATTATAGTATTTTATTATAGTTTTATTATGGTATTATAGTGTGTTTTATTATAGTGTGTTTTATTATAGTATTACAGTATTATAGTGTTTTATTATAGTATTATAGTATTTCATTATAGTTTTATTATGGTATTATAGTGTGTTTTATTATAGTATTACAGTATTATAGTGTTTTATTATAGTATTATAGTATTTTATTATAGTGTTATTATGGTATTATAGTGTGTTTTATTATAGTATTATAGTATTTTATTATAGTTTTATTATGGTATTATAGTGTGTTTTATTATAGTATTATAGTATTTTATTATAGTTTTATTATAGTATTTTAGTGTGTTTTATTATAGTGTGTTTTATTATAGTATTATAGTGTGTTTTATTATAGTATTACAGTATTATAGTGTTTTATTATAGTATTATAGTATTTTATTATAGTTTTATTATGGTATTATAGTGTTTTATTATAGTATTATAGTGTGTTTTATTATAGTATTACAGTATTATAGTGTTTAATTATAGTATTATAGTATTTTATTATAGTTTTATTATGGTATTATAGTGTTTTATTATAGTTTTATTATGGTATTTTAGTGTTTTATTATAGTATTATAGTGTGTTTTATTATAGTATTATAGTATTTTATTATAGTTTTATTATAGTATTTTAGTGTGCTTTATTATAGTGTGTTTTATTATAGTATTATAGTGTGTTTTATTATAGTATTACAGTATTATAGTGTTTTATTATAGTATTATAGTATTTTATTATAGTTTTATTATGGTATTATAGTGTTTTATTATAGTATTATAGTGTGTTTTATTATAGTATTACAGTATTATAGTGTTTAATTATAGTATTATAGTATTTTATTATAGTTTTATTATGGTATTATAGTGTGTTTTATTATAGTATTACAGTATTATAGTGTTTAATTATAGTATTATAGTATTTTATTATAGTTTTATTATGGTATTATAGTGTGTTTTATTATAGTATTACAGTATTATAGTGTTTTATTATAGTATTATAGTATTTCATTATAGTTTTATTATGGTATTATAGTGTTTAATTATAGTATTATAGTATTTCATTATAGTTTTATTATGGTATTATAGTATTTTATTATAATTTTATTATGGTATTATAGTGTGTTTCATTATAGTTGTACAGTATTATAGTGTTTTATTATGGTATTATAGTATTTTATTATAGTTTTATTATGGTATTATAGTGTGTTTCATTATAGTATTACAGTATTATAGTGTTTTATTATGGTATTATAGTATTTTATTATAGTTTTATTATGGTATTATAGTATTTTATTATAGTTTTATTATGGTATTATAGTGTTTAATTATAGTATTACAGTATTATAGTTTTATTATAGTATTATAGTATTTTATTATAGTTTTATTATGGTATTATAGTGTGTTTCATTATAGTATTACAGTATTATAGTGTTTTATTATGGTATTATAGTATTTTATTATAGTGTGTTTTATTATGGTATTATAGTATTTTATTATAGTGTGTTTTATTATAGTATTATAGTATTTTATTATAGTTTTATTATAGTATTATAGTATTTTATTATAGTTTTATTATGGTATTATAGTATTTTATTATAGTTTTATTATGGTATTATAGTATTTTATTATAGTTTTATTATGGTATTATAGTGTGTTTTATTATAGTATTATAGTGTGTTTTATTATAGTATTACAGTATTATAGTGTTTAATTATAGTATCATAGTATTTTATTATAGTTTTATTATAGTATTATAGTATTTTATTATAGTTTTATTATGGTATTATAGTATTTTATTATAGTTTTATTATGGTATTATAGTATTTTATTATAGTTTTATTATGGTATTATAGTATTTTATTATAGTTTTATTATGGTATTATAGTGTGTTTTATTATAGTATTATAGTGTGTTTTATTATAGTATTACAGTATTATAGTGTTTAATTATAGTATTATAGTATTTTATTATAGTTTTATTATGGTATTATAGTGTTTTATTATAGTATTATAGTATTTTATTATAGTTTTATTATGGTATTATAGTGTTTTATTATAGTATTATAGTATTTTATTATAGTTTTATTATGGTATTATAGTGTTTTATTATAGTATTATAGTGTGTTTTATTATAGTATTACAGTATTATAGTGTTTAATTATAGTATTATAGTATTTTATTATAGTTTTATTATGGTATTATAGTGTGTTTCATTATAGTATTATAGTATTTTATTATAGTTTTATTATGGTATTATAGTGTGTTTCATTATAGTATTATAGTATTTTATTATAGTTTTATTATGGTATTATAGTGTGTTTCATTATAGTATTATAGTATTTTATTATAGTTTTATTATGGTATTATAGTGTGTTTCATTATAGTGTGTTTAGGACTGTTGTGTTTTATTTATGAATTTAGTTTTTATCTGTAAACGTTTACAGGGTTCTCTTGTAAAATAGTTTTATCTCAATGTGACTCTGTTTTAAATAGAGGTTAATAAAATACAAATAAGTAAAATACTGTATGTTAGAAACACTATCCTTCTGTATTAGAAACAGGAGTAACTATTTTCCTCTGACTCCCTACAGTAGGCTAGGCTCCAGGCTCCAGTCTGATCAGAGGGCCTCCACTGCCCTGTGTTGAGGTCCCCACCCTGCAAGACGGTCCCGACCCTGCAAGACCCGGCACATATGGGCCTAGAGGGGTAGGAGTGGTTTTAAACGGGTAGGTTAGTTAATTCAGTTACTGGCTGCTAGGAGTGGTTTTAAACGGGTAGGTGCTCCAGTCAGTTACTGGCTGCTAGGAGTGGTTTTAAACGGGTAGGGGCTCCAGTCAGTTACTGGCTGCTAGGAGTGGTTTTAAACGGGTAGGGGCTCCAGTCAGTTACTGGCTGCTAGGAGTGGTTTTAAACGGGTAGGGGCTCCAGTCAGTTACTGGCTGCTAGGAGTGGTTTTAAACGGGTAGGGGCTCCAGTCAGTTACTGGCTGCTAGGAGTGGTTTTAAACGGGTAGGTGCTCCAGTCAGTTACTGGCTGCTAGGAGTGGTTTTAAACGGGTAGGGGCTCCAGTCAGTTACTGGCTGCTAGGAGTGGTTTAAAACGGGTAGGGGCTCCAGTCAGTTACTGGCTGCTAGGAGTGGTTTTAAACGGGTAGGGGCTCCAGTCAGTTACTGGCTGCTAGGAGTGGTTTTAAACGGGTAGGGGCTCCAGTCAGTTACTGGCTGCTAGGAGTGGTTTTAAACGGGTAGGTGCTCCAGTCAGTTACTGGCTGCTAGGAGTGGTTTTAAACGGGTAGGGGCTCCAGTCAGTTACTGGCTGCTAGGAGTGGTTTTAAATGGGTAGGTGCTCCAGTCAGTTACTGGCTGCTAGGAGTGGTTTTAAACGGGTAGGGGCTCCAGTCAGTTACTGGCTGCTAGGAGTGGTTTTAAACGGGTAGGGGCTCCAGTCAGTTACTGGCTGCTAGGAGTGGTTTTAAATGGGTAGGTGCTCCAGTCAGTTACTGGCTGCTAGGAGTGGTTTTAAATGGGTAGGTGCTCCAGTCAGTTACTGGCTGCTAGGAGTGGTTTTAAATGGGTAGGGGCTCCAGTCAGTTACTGGCTGCTAGGAGTGGTTTTAAACGGGTAGGGGCTCCAGTCAGTTACTGGCTGCTAGCCGGCCGGAAGACCGATCCACGGAGGCAGTACTGAGTAGTGTTTCTGATTTCCCAAAATTCCGAGATCCCACTTGATATGAGGGGATTTGACTGTTGTGTGCATACCATGATGAAAAGGCAGGAAGCATCTGGAGCACACATCTGAGTGGAAACAAGATGCCAATCACACAGGTTTCCACTCAGAGAAATGCACCTGCTCTGCTCCCTCTGCCCATCCACTGCATGCACACAGAAATCCTTCCTACATTGGATTCACTTTCTTCTGAATGGTCAATAATAGGTCTGAGTAACTTTATCCCTCCACAAAGTTGTTTTCTGTCTCTTTTACCTTAAGACTTGGTTTTGTTGGTCACTGTGAAAGCAGTCTCTTTTACCTCGAGACTTGGTTTTGTTGGTCACTGTGAAAGCAGTCTCTTTTACTTCGAGACTTGGTTTTGTTGGTCACTGTGAAAGCAGTCTCTTTTACCTTGAGACTTGGTATTGTTGTGCAGTGTGAAAGCAGTCTCTTTTACCTCGAGGCTTGGTATTGTTGGTCACTATGTGTACTTTGTCTGTACAGAAAGATCCTACTATTATCACACATGACCACCAATCACTTCTGGACATCAAGATCAACAGTTACTTACCTCGATTTCAACTTCAAATACGACTTCAACTCAAACTCAGCTGTTCATACCCTATTACTTTTTTCCCCCATGGGCTACCAAAACGCTGTAGGCGTAGACGCGGGATAAAAGGTGGAGTCCTGGTGAAACGGAGGCGAAGAGAAAACCGAACGGCGCTCCCCTTTTGTGCTGTTGTAAAATGTCCAGTCACTCGAGAATAAGATGGACGAGAGTCTCTTATTAGAGATACATGAGCGCTGCACTATTAATATCTTACTGAAACGTGGCTGGATGTGCAGATAGTACTCTGTGAATTCTCCATGAAGGAGCAGGATCGGACGGCAGCTTTGGAGATGTCGAAAGGAGCTGTAGTGTGTTTTTTCATAAATAACAACAGGTGTGCTGCTTCAAGTGTGAAGGAAATCTTCAGATTTTGTTCACCTGTTATAAAATACCTCATGGTAAGCCTTTATCTACCAAGAGAGTGCTTATCCGTAATTATCATGGCTGTCTACGTCACTCCACAAGCCAAGACCACTCTGGCACCCAACAAACTCTATGGGACCATAAACAAACAAGCATTTCTGGTGGGCGGAGACTTTAATTCGGGGAGACTTAAAACCGCCCTACCTCACTTCTACCAACACGTCTCTGTACCACTAGGGGTGATAAAACTCTAAACCACTTTTATTCTACCCACAGAAATGCACACAAGGCCTTCCCTCGTCCTCCCTTAATAAGCAAATCCGACCATGACTCGTTGAGTGAAAGCCCCTGTTTTTTCCAGATGACTGTGATCTTGCTCTCCTCGGCCGATGTGAGCAAAACGTTTAAACAGGGTAACAAGCAGACGGAATAGCAGGGTGCGTTCTCAAAAGAGATGGAAAAGGCTGTTGTACGCGTCGATCCAGAGCATCCCAAACATGCTCAATGGGTGACATGTCTGGTGAGTATGCAGGCCATGAAAGAACTGGGACACGCTGTCGTACACGTCGATCCAGAGCATCCCAAACAACCTCAATGGGTGACATGTCAGGTGAGTATGCAGGCCATGAAAGAACTGGGACACGCTGTCGTACACGTCGATCCAGAGCATCCCAAACAACCTCAATGGGTGACATGTCAGGTGAGTATGCAGACCATGGTGAGTATGCAGGCCGTCACAGTATCTCTGTGCATTCAAATTGCCAACAATAAAATGCAATTGTGTTCGTTGTCCGTAGCTTATGCCTACCCATACCGTAACCCCACCGCCACCATGGGGCACTCTGTTCACAACGTTGACATCAGCAAACCGTTCACCCACAGGACACCATACATGCCATCTGCCATGTCTGCCATACCCCCTGTATAGTTGAAGACAGTATTCATCTGTAAAGAGCACACTTCTCCAGCGTGCCAGTGGCCATCGAAGGTGAGCATTTTCCCACTGCCGAACTGCAGTCAGGTCAAGACCCTGGTGAGGACGACGATCACATAGACGAGCTTCCCTGAGACGGTTTCTGACAGTTTTTGTAAAAATTATTCTGTTGTGCAAAACCCCACAGTTTCATCAGCTGTACGGCTGGCTGGTCCTGCAGGTGAAGAAGCAGGATGTGTATAGGTCCTGGGCTGCCGTGGTTACACGTGGTCTGCGGTTGTGAGGCCGGTTGGACGTACTGCAAAATTCTCTAAAAACGACATTGGAGGCAGCTTATGGTAAAGAAATTAATATAAAATTATCTGGCAATGTCTCTGGTGGACATTCTTGCAGAGAAAATGGGGGTCATGTTAGCAGTAACTGAATAAAGTTACTGTGAAACCAAGGTAAATAAAAGCCCTTTTTCTCAGGTCCACACTATAAGCAGTTACTGCCTTTGAGCTTGGTAGGGCAGAATAGTAGTATAGTATAGTATGAGGGTATAGCGTAGTGTAGTATTGTATACTATAGTTTAGTAGTATACTATATTATAGCATGTGTGTATAGTGCAGTATAATATAGCATATTATAGCAGAGTACAGTGGTGTAGTATAGTATAGCATTTGTGTATAGTGCAGTATAATATAGCATATTATAGCAGAGTACAGTAGTGTAGTATAGTATAGTATGAGGGTATAGTATATTACAATATAGTATAGCATAATATAGTATAGCAGTGTACAATGGTATAGTTTAGTGTGGTGTAGTACAGTATAGTATAGTGCTGTATTATACAGTATAGTAGAATAGTATATGAAGTCTTATACTGTGATCTGTTCTGGATATTGCTATAAGAGAAAAGTTACAAAGACATGTAACTAAACACAGATAATGGTTTGTATAGATAATAGGATACAATACTATATTATGGTACTATAGTATAGTAATATTGCATAGTTTGCGGGTATAGTGCAGCATGGTATAGTATGGTAAAATAGTATAGCATAGTATAGCATTGCCAGTATAGTCGTGTGGTATAGTATAGTACCGTATAGCATGATAGTATAGTGCAGTAGCATTGTGGTATAGTATAATAGCATACTAGTGTGGTATCGCAAAGTGTAGTATAGTGTAGTAGTACAGCACTGTGGCATAGTACAGTATATAATAGTATTGTGTGGTAGTATAGTATGGTGGTATAGTATATAATAGTATAGCATAGCGGTATGGTATTGTGGTATAGTATAGTAAATACTAGTATAGTAGTATAGTATTGTGGCATGGTATATTATATAATAGTATAGTATAGCAGTTGTCACGTTCCTGACCTATTTATGTTAGTTTTTGTGTGTTAGTTGGTCAGGACGTGAGGTTGGGTGGGCATTCTATGTTATCTGTTTCTATGTTGGTTTTGGTTTGCCTGGTATGGCTCTTGATTAGAGGCAGGTGGTTTGCGTTTGTCTCTAATTAAGAGTCATATTTAGGTAGGGCATTCACACTGTTTGTTTGTGGGTGGTTGTCTCCTGTGTCCGTGTCAATGTTTGCACCATACGGGACTGTATACGGTTTGTTCATTTCATGTAGTCTGTTCCTGTTAATTTCGTTCTTCACGTTGTATGTAAGTTCGTCGTTCAGGACTGTCTACTTTCGTTTTTGTTATTTTGTTAGTTTATAGTGAAGTTCGTGTTTTCGTCTTGTCTTTAATAAATCATTATGTCTTCACAATCCGCTGCGCCTTGGTTCCCTCAATACTCCTCCTTTTCGGTTGAAGAGGAGGAGGATTATCGTTACAGTACCACCCACCAATCCAGAGCCAAGCAGCGGTTTAAACGGAGTAAGGGACAGCGCAAGAAGGAGGAATGGACTTGGGACGATGTATTGGACGGTAAAGGTTGCTACACATGGGAGGAGATCCTGGCTGGAAGGGATCGCCTCCCATGGGAACAGGTGGAGGCACTGAGGAGAGCAGAGGCTACTGGAGTGAAGAACCGGAGTTATGAGGGGACGCGTCTTGCACGGAAGCCCGAAAAGCCCGTGAGTAATTCCCAAAAATTTCTTGGGGGGGGGCTAAGGGGTTGTGGGCCAAGGGCAGGTAGGAGACCTGCGCCCACTTCCCAGGCTAACCGTGGAGAGCGGGAGTACGGGCAGACACCGTGTTACGCAGTAGAGCGCACGGTGTCTCCTGTACGTGTGCATAGCCCAGTGCGGGTTATTCCACCTCCCCGCACTGGTAGGGCTAGATTGGGCATTGAGCCAGGTGTCATGAGGCCGGCTCAACGCGTCTGGTCTCCAGTGCGTCTCCTCGGGCCGGCATACATGGCACCTGCCTTACGCATGGTTTCCCCGGTTCGCCTGCATAGCCCAGTGCGGGCTATTCCACCTCGCCGCACTGGCAGGGCGACCGGGAGCATTCAACCAGGTAAGGTTGGGCAGGCTCAATGCTCAAGAGAGCCAGTACGCCTGCACGGTCCGGTATTTCCGGCGCCACCTCCCCGCCCCAGCCTAGTACCTACAGTGCCTACATTACGCACTAGGCTACCAGTGCATTTCCAGAGCCCTGTTCCTCCTCCACGCACTCTCCCTGTAGTGCGTGCATCTAGCCCGGTGCCTCCAGTTCCGGCCCCACGCACTAAACTACCAGTGCGTCTCCAGAGCCCTGTACACACTATATATTCTCCCCCTACTAATCCTGATGTGCTTGTCCTCAGCCCGGCGTCACCAGTGCCGGTACCACGCATCAGGGGTAGAGTAGGCTTTGAGGATACAGTGTGCCCTGTCCCTGCTCCCCGCACTAGTAGGAAGGTGCTTATCATTAGCACGGTGCCTCCAGTTCCGGCATCACGCACCAGGTCTACAGTGCGCCATATCCGGCCAGAGCCATCCGTCTCCCCAGCGCCATCTGAGCCATCCGTCTCCCCAGCGCCATCTGAGCCATCCGTCTCCCCAGCGCCATCTGAGCCATCCGTCTCCCCAGCGCCATCTGAGCCATCCGTCTCCCCAGCGCCATCTGAGCCATCCGTCTGCCAGGAGCCTGCAAAGCCGCCCGTCTGCCATGAGCCTGCAAAGCCGCCCGTCTGCCATGAGCCTACAGAGCCGTCAGCCAGACAGGAGCCGCTAGAGCCATCAGCCAGACAGGAGCCGCTAGAGCCGTCAGCCAGACAGGATCTGCCAGAGCCGCCAACCAGACAGGATCTGCCAGAGCCGCCAACCAGACAGGATCTGCCAGAGCCGCTAACCAGACAGGATCTGCCAGAGCCGCCAACCAGACAGGATCTGCCAGAGCCGCCAACCAGACAGGATCTGCCAGAGCCGCCAGCGAGCCATGAGCAGCCAGAGCCGCCAGAGCGCCATGAGCAGCCAGAGCCGTCAAAGAGCCATGAGCAGCCAGAGCCGTCAGTGAGCCATGAGCAGCCAGAGCCGTCAGAGAGCCATGAGCAGCCAGAGCCGTCAGAGCGCCATGAGCGTCGTGAGCCGTCAGCCTGCCATGAGCGTCGAGAGCCGTCAGCCTGCCATGAGCGTCGAGAGCCGTCAGCCTGCCATGAGCGTCGAGAGCCGTCAGCCTGCCATGAGCGTCGAGAGCCGTCAGCCTGCCATGAGCGTCGAGAGCCGTCAGCCTGCCATGAGCGTCGAGAGCTGTCAGCCTGCCATGAGCGTCGAGAGCCGTCAGCCAGCCATGAGCATCGAGAGTCGTCAGTCAGCCATGAGCTGCCCTTCAGCCTGAAAAGGCTGGATACCCAGAACTGCCCATCAGTCCAGAGCTGTCTCTCTGTCCGGAGCTGCCTTTCAGTCCGGAGTTGCCCCTCTATCCTAATCTCCCTCTCTATCTTCATCTATCTCTATAGTCTTATCTATCCCTCTATCTTGATTTATCTCTCTGTCCTGGTGTTATCCTTATTTAATATATTATTAAGAGAATTGTGTGGGGGAAGAAAGAGGGTGGACATTCTTTGTGGGAGGAAGTTAGGATGGATTATGGTGGGGTGGGAACCGCGCCCGGAGCCTGAGCCACCACCGTGGTTAGATGCCCACCCAGACCCTCCCCTAGACTTTGTGCTGGTGCGTCCGGAGTTCGCACCTTGTGGGGGGGGTACTGTCACGTTCCTGACCTATTTATGTTAGTTTTTGTGTGTTAGTTGGTCAGGACGTGAGGTTGGGTGGGCATTCTATGTTATCTGTTTCTATGTTGGTTTTGGTTTGCCTGGTATGGCTCTTGATTAGAGGCAGGTGGTTTGCGTTTGTCTCTAATTAAGAGTCATATTTAGGTAGGGCATTCACACTGTTTGTTTGTGGGTGGTTGTCTCCTGTGTCCGTGTCAATGTTTGCACCATACGGGACTGTATACGGTTTGTTCATTTCATGTAGTCTGTTCCTGTTAATTTCGTTCTTCACGTTGTATGTAAGTTCGTCGTTCAGGACTGTCTACTTTCGTTTTGTTATTTTGTATCATTTTCAAGTAATGTTCGTTTTGTCTTATTAAATAAATTCATCATGTCATTTCAACGCGCTGCACCTTGGTTCAATCCCTGCTCCTCCTCTTCTGATGAAGAGGAGGAGGATTATCGTTACAGCAGTATAGTGTTGTGGCATATTATAGTATATAATAGTACAGTATTGTAGAATAGTATGGTGACATAGTACATTATATAATAGTTTATAGTATATAATAGTATATAATAGTATATATAGTATATAATAGTATGGTGCAGTAGTATAGTACTGTGCTATAGGATAGAATAGAATATCATAGTATAGTAGTATATCACAGTATAGGGTAGTATAGTATAGTAGCATAGCACAGCGCAGTATAGCATAGTATAGCATATTATGGAGTAGTACAGTACGGTAGTATAGCACAGTATAGTATATGGTAGTATAGTATATCACAGTATAGTATAGCGCAGTATATTATAGTGGTATAGTATAGTATAGTATATGGTGGTATAGTATGGTTGTACAGCACATATCACAGGGTAGTGTATTATAGTAGTATAGTACATTGTAGTATAGGACGGGATAGTATAATGGTATAGTACAGTATAGTATATGGCAGTATAGTATAGTAGTATAGTACAGTATAGCATATGGTAGTGTAATATAGTAGTATGGTATAGTATAGTATTGTCAGTATAGTAGTGTGGTATAGTATAGCATCATAGCGTATAGTAGTATAGTAGAGTAGAGTAGTATTGTGGTATAGTATATGAGGATTTATAATCTGCTCTGTTGTGGATATTGTTATAAGAGAGAACTAGCAAGTTACAAAGACCTGTAACTAAACACAGATTATAGTCTGTGGGAACACATACCACACACACGCACGCACGCACGTACACACACACACACACACACACACACACACACACACACACACACACACACACACACACACACACACACACACACACACACACACACACACACACACACACACACACACACACACATATGAAGGGCCCCTAAACTAAAATAACTGTAAATGAGTAACCTGACGTGCAGCTAGCTCACCACCCAGCCATCGGGGTCTCTGCAACAGGCTGGGGATCTCACGGCAGGGTCCCTCCATTTGGCATACTACTGCTGTGAACCGTCCCGTGACATACCGCTACAAACGTTTTCACACCAGCAGTGGCGAACGCTTGATTGAAGGGATTACAGAAAGGTTGTTTGGTGTGCAACTCGCACAGAGAGACAGCAGCTCACACAGAGAGACAGCAGCTCACACAGAGAGACAGCAGCTCGCACAGAGAGACAGCAGCTCGCACAGAGAGACAGCAGCTCGCACAGAGAGACAGCAGCTCGCACAGAGAGACAGCAGCTCACACAGAGAGACAGCAGCTCACACAGAGAGACAGCAGCTCGCACAGAGAGACAGCAGCTCGCACAGAGAGACAGCAGCTCACACAGAGAGACAGCAGCTCACACAGAGAGACAGCAGCTCACACAGAGAGACAGCAGCTCACACAGAGAGACAGCAGCTCACACAGAGAGACAGCAGCTCACACAGAGAGACAGCAGCTCGCACAGAGAGACAGCAGCTCGCACAGAGAGACAGCAGCTCGCACAGAGAGACAGCAGCTCGCACAGAGAGACAGCAGCTCGCACAGAGAGACAGCAGCTCACACAGAGAGACAGCAGCTCACACAGAGAGACAGCAGCTCACACAGAGAGACAGCAGCTCACACAGAGAGACAGCAGCTCGCACAGAGAGACAGCAGCTCGCACAGAGAGACAGCAGCTCGCACAGAGAGACAGCAGCTCACACAGAGAGACAGCAGCTCGCACAGAGAGACAGCAGCTCGCACATAGACAGCAGCTCACACAGAGAGACAGCAGCTCACACAGAGAGACAGCAGCTCACACAGAGAGACAGCAGCTCGCACAGAGAGACAGCAGCTCGCACAGAGAGACAGCAGCTCACACAGAGAGACAGCAGCTCACACAGAGAGACAGCAGCTCACACAGAGAGACAGCAGCTCACACAGAGAGACAGCAGCTCGCACAGAGAGACAGCAGCTCGCACAGAGAGACAGCAGCTCGCACAGAGAGACAGCAGCTCACACAGAGAGACAGCAGCTCACACAGAGAGACAGCAGCTCACACAGAGAGACAGCAGCTCACACAGAGAGACAGCAGCTCACACAGAGAGACAGCAGCTCACACAGAGAGACAGCAGCTCGCACAGAGAGACAGCAGCTCGCACAGAGAGACAGCAGCTCGCACAGAGAGACAGCAGCTCGCACAGAGAGACAGCAGCTCGCACAGAGAGACAGCAGCTCGCACAGAGAGACAGCAGCTCACACAGAGAGACAGCAGCTCACACAGAGAGACAGCAGCTCGCACAGAGAGACAGCAGCTCGCACAGAGAGACAGCAGCTCGCACAGAGAGACAGCAGCTCGCACAGAGAGACAGCAGCTCACACAGAGAGACAGCAGCTCGCACAGAGAGACAGCAGCTCACACAGAGAGACAGCAGCTCACACAGAGAGACAGCAGCTCACACAGAGAGACAGCAGCTCACACAGAGAGACAGCAGCTCACACAGAGAGACAGCAGCTCGCACAGAGAGACAGCAGCTCGCACAGAGAGACAGCAGCTCGCACAGAGAGACAGCAGCTCGCACAGAGAGACAGCAGCTCGCACATAGAGACAGCAGCTCACACAGAGAGACAGCAGCTCACACAGAGAGACAGCAGCTCACACAGAGAGACAGCAGCTCACACAGCGACACAGCAGCTCGCACAGAGAGACAGCAGCTCGCACAGAGAGACAGCAGCTCACACAGAGAGACAGCAGCTCACACAGAGACGTTAGCGTGTTGTATTGTTCTGTGGAGCCGTCGTGGGGCAGCATCTGTCCACGAAACAAAATGATTTCAGCATCTAAGACACTTCTGACAGGGAGCTAATGAGTAATTGAAGTGAACTAATCCAATAATATATTAAATAGACCATTTAACTCACAAACTGAAAGCTCACGAAAGGGCTGGATGCCACACGGAATTGGAAACACACATTTTGACAATAGAGAGCACAGGCAGGCGAGGAAAACAGAGGAGATCGGTGCTGCCAGTCGGTGGTGGAAACCAGTTTGATCAATAATAAGTGAAGCAGAAGGCAACACGCTACCTGTCCAATGCTGCATAATACAACTAACAGGCTGGACTCACTTGTTCCACTATTACGTTTTCCCTCTGCAGGATGTAGCCACTTGGGTGGAGAGGTAAACACCAGTCTCCTGTTTACGTTCTAGTCTCTCTCTCTCCTCGTGTTGTTTTCTAGCTTGTTGAACATTTGGGCACAAAGCAGCTCTAATGTGAATCAGAGGTTACATGGGAAAATGACGGTATTGTTTTAATTTCCTACCGGTTTATGTTCCTAATCATCGCTCGCTCGTTACAACTATTTTAACAATGATCCATCTCATTCTCATGGAAAAACACTGTCCAGGTGACAGAGAGTTATAACTTACTGGATGGTTAATGTGATGCTTCTGTGGTCCAGCTGGCCAGGTAGTGTTGAACGGTTAATGTGGTTCTCCAGTGGTCCAGCTGGCCAGGTAGTGTTGAACGGTTAATGTGGTGCTTCAGTGGTCCAGCTGGCCAGGTAGTGTTGAACGGTTAATGTGGTGCTCCAGTGGTCCAGCTGGCCAGGTAGTGTTGAACGGTTAATGTGGTGCTTCTGTGGTCCAGCTGGCCAGGTAGTGTTGAACGGTTAATGTGGTTCTTCTGTTGTCCAGCTGGCCAGGTAGTGTTGAACGGTTAAGGTGGTGCTTCAGTGGTCCAGCTGGCCAAGTAGTGTTGAACGGTTAATGTGGTTCTCCAGTGGTCCAGCTGGCCAGGTAGTGTTGAACGGTTAATGTGGTGGTTCTGTGGTCCAGCTGGCCAGGTAGTGTTGAACGGTTAATGTGGTGGTTCTGTGGTCCAGCTGGCCAAGTAGTGTTGAACGGTTAATGTGGTGCTCCAGTGGTCCAGCTGGCCAGGTAGTGTTGAACGGTTAATGTGGTACTTCAGTGGTCCAGCTGGCCAGGTAGTGTTGAACGGTTAATGTGGTGCTCCTGTGGTCCAGCTGGCCAGGTAGTGTTGAACGGTTAATGTGGTGCTTCAGTGGTCCAGCTGGCCGGGTAGTGTTGAACGGTTAATGTGGTGCTTCTGTGGTCCAGCTGGCCAGGTAGTGTTGAACGGTTAATGTGGTTCTTCTGTTGTCCAGCTGGCCAGGTAGTGTTGAACGGTTAAGGTGGTGCTTCAGTGGTCCAGCTGGCCAAGTAGTGTTGAACGGTTAATGTGGTTCTCCAGTGGTCCAGCTGGCCAGGTAGTGTTGAACGGTTAATGTGGTGGTTCTGTGGTCCAGCTGGCCAGGTAGTGTTGAACGGTTAATGTGGTGGTTCTGTGGTCCAGCTAGCCAAGTAGTGTTGAACGGTTAATGTGGTGCTCCAGTGGTCCAGCTGGCCAGGTAGTGTTGAACGGTTAATGTGGTACTTCAGTGGTCCAGCTGGCCAGGTAGTGTTGAACGGTTAATGTGGTGCTTCAGTGGTCCAGCTGGCCAGGTAGTGTTGAACGGTTAATGTGGTGCTTCTGTGGTCCAGCTGGCCAGGTAGTGTTGAACGGTTAATGTGGTTCTTCTGTTGTCCAGCTGGCCAGGTAGTGTTGAACGGTTAAGGTGGTGCTTCAGTGGTCCAGCTGGCCAAGTAGTGTTGAACGGTTAATGTGGTTCTCCAGTGGTCCAGCTGGCCAGGTAGTGTTGAACGGTTAATGTGGTGGTTCTGTGGTCCAGCTGGCCAGGTAGTGTTGAACGGTTAATGTGGTGGTTCTGTGGTCCAGCTGGTCAAGTAGTGTTGAACGGTTAATGTGGTGCTCCAGTGGTCCAGCTGGCCAGGTAGTGTTGAACGGTTAATGTGGTGCTTCAGTGGTCCAGCTGGCCAGGTAGTGTTGAACGGTTAATGTGGTACTTCAGTGGTCCAGCTGGCCAGGTAGTGTTGAACGGTTAATGTGGTACTTCAGTGGTCCAGCTGGCCAGGTAGTGTTGAACGGTTAATGTGGTACTTCAGTGGTCCAGCAGGCCAGGTAGTGTTGAACGGTTAATGTGGTACTTTAGTGGTCCAGCTGGCCAGGTGGTGTTGAACGATTAATGTGGTGCTTCTGTGGTCCAGCTGGCCAGGTAGTGTTGAACGGTTAATGTGGTTCTTCTGTGGTCCAGCTGGTCAGGTAGTGTTGAACGGTTAATGTGGTGCTCCTGTGGTCCAGCTGGCCAGGTAGTGTTGAACGGTTAATGTGGTTCTTCTGTGGTCCAGCTGGTCAGGTAGTGTTGAACGGTTAATGTGATGCTTCTGTGGTCCAGCTGGCCAGGTAGTGTTGAACCGTTAATGTGGTTCTCCAGTGGTCCAGCTGGCCAGGTAGTGTTGAACGGTTAATGTGGTGCTCCAGTGGTCCAGCTGGCCAGGTAGTGTTGAACGGTTAATGTGGTGCTCCAGTGGTCCAGCTGGCCAGGTAGTGTTGAACGGTTAATGTGGTTCTTCAGTGGTCCAGCTGGCCAGGTAGTGTTGAACGGTTAATGTGGTGCTTCTGTGGTCCAGCTGGCCAGGTAGTGTTGAACGGTTAATGTGATGCTTCTGTGGTCCAGCTGGCCAGGTAGTGTTGAACGGTTAATGTGGTGCTCCAGTAGTCCAGCTGGCCAGGTAGTGTTGAACGGTTAATGTGGTTCTTCTGTGGTCCAGCTGGCCAGGTAGTGTTGAACGGTTAATGTTGTTCTCCATTGGTCCAGCTGGCCAGGTAGTGTTGAACGGTTAATGTGGTTCTGCTGTGGTCCAGCTGGCCAGGTAGTGTTGAACGGTTAATGTTGTTCTCCAGTGGTCCAGCTGGCCAGGTAGTGTTGAACGGTTAATGTGGTGCTCCAGTGGTCCAGCTGGCCAGGTAGTGTTGAACGTTTAATGTGGTGCTTCTGTGGTACAGCTGGCCAGGTAGTGTTGAATGGTTAATGTGATACTTCAGTGGTCCAGCTGGCCAGGTAGTGTTGAACGGTTAATGTGGCTGGTCCAGCTGGCCAGGTAGTGTTGAACGGTTAATGTGGTGCTCCAGTGGTCCAGCTGGCCAGGTGGTGTTGAACGGTTAATGTGATGCTTCTGTGGTCCAGCTGGCCATGTAGTGTTGAACCGTTAATGTGGTTCTTCTGTGGTCCAGCTGGCCAGGTAGTGTTGAACGGTTAATGTGGTGC
Organism: Salvelinus fontinalis; assembly: GCF_029448725.1. Lineage (NCBI taxonomy): Eukaryota > Metazoa > Chordata > Actinopteri > Salmoniformes > Salmonidae > Salvelinus > Salvelinus fontinalis. The sequence continues at coordinate 4,670,652 of NC_074668.1, read as the reverse complement.
TTCTGTGGTCCAGCTGGCCAGGTAGTGTTGAACGGTTGATGTGGTGCTCCAGTGGTCCAGCTGGCCAGGTAGTGTTGACCATGGAGTGTTAATGTGGTGCTTCAGTGGTTAAAATTGTTAAAATGCGAGCCTAGTTGATTTAGCCATGGACAAAGTTAGCAACCTTCCCACTAGCCATGATTGGCTGAGATAATGAGTGGACTGGACCTGCCGAGAGATGAGTTCGGATTGGTCTGCCATATAGCATCTTCTGTCTATAATATGAGCTGGTCAGTATGTGTAGGTAATCCTGTCTATAACATGATGGTCAGTATGTGTAGGTAATCCTGTCTAGGAGCTGGTCAGTATGTCCAGGTAATCCTGTCTATAACATGAGCTGGTCAGTATGTGTAGGTAGTCCTGTCTATAACATGATGGTCAGTATGTGTAGGTAATCCTGTTTAGGAGCTGGTCAGTATGTGTAGGTAATCCTGTCTAGGAGCTGGTCAGTATGTCCAGGTAATCCTGTCTATAACATGAGCTGGTCATTATGTCCAGGTAATCCTTTCTAGGAGCTGGTCATTATGTCCAGGTAATCCTTTCTAACACCAGCTTTTTAATAAAGACATGACATAGTAGAACTGCATCAGTGTTGCTCTCCACTTTCTGGAGGACCGAGTTTTCAAATCAGTGGAATTAGAGTATGATAGCTAAGGAGATTGTGTGATTGTAAATATGCAGAGGGAGTCGAAAAGAGAACGCACAAAGAGAACACACACAGTCTCCGGATTACATCTTCAAACTAAGGGCAACCATGGCATCTATGACAGGGAAGGAGAAGTGTCCATCCATGTATTCGGGTAAGATAGTCTAGCTAGCTACATTTTCAGATTTGACATGTTGTCTAAATTTGGCTAAAAGTTGTTTTCATTACAAGTTAAAGTGTACTGTTAGCTAGCTAGCTAACGTTAGCTGGCTGGCTCGCTAGCTAGCGTTATGTGTATGAGCTGTGTAGTATTATTATTCGTATCTCAGAGCCATTTGCATTGCTAGTTATAGCCTAATGTTAGCTAGCTAACATTGAACCTGGTTGATAAGCTACCTGCAGATTCATGCAGTGTAGTAACGTCATGAGTTGGGATTATGGTTAATTTTTTAGCTAGCTACATGTCTAAACAAAAGACTCCACTATGCAAGTAACTATTTCAATAGAATGTTCATGACGTCACTGCGACAACCGTTGATAGACGTAGCTGGTAAATTCGCACTGGCTATCTACTCCGATTTCAGACCACTCTCATCTGAGTGTGCCAGAGCGCAGAATAACTGATGAATTTACAAAAGCTCAACACCTGTTGTATACAGCCAGCATCAGTAAATGTTGGCAAAAAAGTGTAAATTGTTGCCCGCAGCACAGTTGAAGTTACCAATGCTCTGAATAACATGAAAACAGCCCACCAGCTCTGCTAGGGTGAGTAAAATGGTCAGAGTGAGCTGTTCTCTCATTTGTACTGGAAGTAGCTAGCAAGCTAGCCAACGTTAGCCGGTTAGCTTTGGTGCTTGACTGCTGTTGTTAGGTCAGAACGCTCACATCAACCCTACCTTTCGGCCAGAGCGTCCCAACGTGCGCTCTGAACGCTCCGAGAGCAAAACCCTCTGAATTTATGAACGGACAATCTGACAACGCCCAGAGCACACTCTGGCACTCCAGATTACATTTACGAACACACAGTAGTATATACCATCCTGCAGTCTTGACATTTTTGGTTGTTTAGTACATGGCCTCACATGTGAATCGTTAAAGAGATGGGTGGGGCTAAAGCTTAAGAGGGTGTGAACGATGCTGAATGAGTGTAGACAAAGAAGAGCTGGCCAGTAGGTTTACCAAAACATTCAGGTGCCATTTTCTCAAAAGTGAGGTTACAAGTTTATCAACTTTCAAATCAGAATACCTTTCCCATTGTTCATCAACTGTAGTGTATGATATACCATTTTCTACCTCTGTGTCTCTACTTTTATCCAATGTAAAAATCAATATTTCATATGTTTCTAGATAAGACCGAATTGTTAACAATTTTTTTTTTTAATTCTCATGGTTTTCAATTTCGGTTTTGATAATTAAAAAACAACATGAAATGTATTATGAAATAATGAGTTCACAATGATTTTAGAGATTTTTAATGGATATTCCAAAGCCAAAAATTGTGAACATTCAATTGCCAAAACATTTAAAATATTCCATTGTCTCTCCCAGGTTTACATTGGGTAGACATCAATAGAAAAATAGTAAATTACTATTAAATAATAAAATATTTCAGTTATTATATTATTTAGGTCTGATTTTATGACTTTATAATTTTTCATTCCTTAAAGTCATCATCTCATCTCTGCTCAGGCAGTAGCAGTCAATGGGAGTTGTTGTCCCAAAGGTGGGAATGCCATATCTCTGAGCAAGAGGACAAGTACATTCGAGTGTCTAGTTTGAGAAACAGATGCCTCACAAGTCCTCAACTGGCAGCTTCATTAAATAGTACCCACAAAACACCAGTTTCAACGTCAACAGTGAAGAGGCGACTCCGGGATGCTGGCCTTCGAGGCAAAGTTCCTCTGTCCAGTGTCTGTGTTCTTTTGCCCATCTTAATCTTTTTTTTTTATTGGCCAGTCTGAGTTATAGCTTTTTCTTTGCAACTCTGCCTAGAAGGCTAGCATCCCGGAGTCTGTTGACTGTTGACGTTGAGACTGGTGTTTTGCGGGTACTATTTAATGAAGATTCCAGTTGAGGACTTGTGAGGCGTCTGTTTCACAAACTGGACACTCTAATGTACTTGTCCTCTTGCTCATTTGTGCACCGGGGCCTCCCACTCCTCTTTCTATTCTGGTTAGAGCCAGTTTGCGTTGTTCTGTGAAGGGAGAAGTACACAGCAATGTACGAGATCTTCAGTTTCTTGGCAATTTCTCGCATGGAATAGCCTTCATTTCTCAGAACAAGAATAGACTGACGTTTCAGGAGAAAGGTCTTTGTGTGCTAACAATATGTGCTAACATATTTGCAAAAGAGTTTTCTAATGATCAATTAGCCTTTTAAAATGATAAACGTGGATTAGCTAACACAACGTGCCATTGGAACACAGGAGTGATGGTTGCTGATAATAGGTCTCTTTACGCCTATGTAGATATTCCATAAAAAAATCATCCGTATCCAGCTACAATAGTCATTTACAACATTAACAATGTCTACACTGTATTTCTGATCAATTTGATGTTATTTTAAATGACATAAAATTTGATTTTCTTTTAAAAACAAGAACATTTCTAAGTGACCCCAAACTTTGAACGGTAGTGTATGTCCAACTAAATTGTCCATGTTTGTTTGAATGAGATTATTAGTAGGCCCGATGACAACACGTTTCCTACGAGACACAAGGGAAAAGTCTATTTATGACTTGTTACCATGCAAATTGTAAATATTTAAACAAAGAAGAACAAACAGACGATCTAACTGCTACCACAAAGCGTTTCAGATGTCACACTAGACCCCCATTGATGTGATTTGGTTGGTGGTTTTTAAAGAGCATATGACGGAGGACTACAGACCAACTCAGCTCTATAATTTCAACCTCACAGATGACGACAGGATAAATGTACAATTTATTTACTTTCAGGCAACAACAAAAAAAGTGTAATTTCGCCACATCAAGATGCTATGTAATTAAGGATGAGTTATTGTTGATCCAAGCAAATAAAAATGTTGCTCCTCCACAAGGTAAAAAGAACGACTGATGGTCACATGTCTTCGCCTTTTATAGTTCCATCAGTTGACCAATCACAATTGACAGTATATGCTAGACAAACCAGGCAATCAAACTGTAATGCAATGAATCACACTGCAACTCGTTCATATTGCACATAGGCCTGAGAACAATCCATGTAGGCCTGAGAATATTAAATATTGGGTCAGATTTGAATGGAACGACCTGAATTAATGAATACTTTATTGTCCCATAGGGACATTAGTCTGGTGTGGACGTGCATAACACATCTGTAGTGCCTAATGTGGCTCGTAGACAGACAGTCGTACCATCTGTAGTGCCTTATGTGGCTCGTAGACAGACCGTCTTACCATCTGTAGTGCCTTATGTGGCTCGTAGACAGACAGTCTTACCATCTGTAGTGCCTTATGTGGCTCGTAGACAGACCGTCTTACCATCTGTAGTGCCTTATGTGGCTCGTAGACAGACAGTCTTACCATCTGTAGTTCCTAATGTGGCTCGTAGACAAATAGTCTTAGCATCTGTAGTGCCTTATGTGGCTCGTAGACAGACAGTCTTACCATCTGTAGTGCCTTATGTGGCTGGTAGACAGACCGTCTTACCATCTGTAGTGCCTTATGTGGCTCGTAGACAGACAGTCTTACCATCTGTAGTGCCTTATGTGGCTCGTAGACAGACCGTCTTACCATCTGTAGTGCCTTATGTGGCTCGTAGACAGACAGTCTTACCATCTGTAGTGCCTTATGTGGCTCGTAGACAGACAGTCTTACCATCTGTAGTGCCTTATGTGGCTCGTAGACAGACAGTCTTACCATCTGTAGTGCCTAATGTGGCTCGTAGACAGACAGTCTTACCATCTGTAGTGCCTAATGTGGCTCGTAGACAGACAGTCTTACCATCTGTAGTGCCTAATGTGGCTCGTAGACAGACAGTCTTACCATCTGTAGTGCCTAATGTGGCTCGTAGACAGACAGTCTTACCATCTGTAGTGCCTTATGTGGCTCGTAGACAGACAGTCTTACCATCTGTAGTGCCTAATGTGGCTCGTAGACAGACAGTCCTACCATCTGTAGTGCCTTGTGTTGCTCGTAGACAGACAGTCTTACCATCTGTAGTACCTTATGTGGCTCGTAGACAGACAGTCTTACCATCTGTAGTGCCTTTTGTGGCTCGTAGACAGACAGTCTTACCATCTGTAGTGCCTTATGTGGCTTGTAGACAGACAGGCCTACCATCTGTAGTGCCTTATGTGGCTCGTAGACAGACAGTCTTACCATCTGTAGTGCCTTATGTGGCTCGTAGACAGACAGTCTTACCATCTGTAGTGCCTTATGTGGCTCGTAGACAGACAGTCTTACCATCTGTAGTGCCTAATGTGGCTCGTAGACAGACAGTCTTACCATCTGTAGTGCCTAATGTGGCTCGTAGACAGACAGTCTTACCATCTGTAGTGCCTTATGTGGCTCGTAGACAGACAGTCTTACCATCTGTAGTGCCTAATGTGGCTCGTAGACAGACAGTCTTACCATCTGTAGTACCTTATGTGGCTCGTAGACAGACAGTCTTACCATCTGTAGTGCCTTATGTGGCTCGTAGACAGACAGTCTTACCATCTGTAGTGCCTTATGTGGCTCGTAGACAGACAGGCCTACCATCTGTAGTGCCTTATGTGGCTCGTAGACAGACAGTCTTACCATCTGTAGTGCCTTATGTGGCTCGTAGACAGACAGTCTTACCATCTGTAGTGCCTTATGTGGCTCGAAGACAGACAGTCTTACCATCTGTAGTGCCTTATGTGGCTGGTAGACAGACAGTCTTACCATCTGTAGTGCCTTATGTGGCTCGTAGACAGGCAGTCTTACCATCTGTAGTGCATTATGTGGCTGGTAGACAAACAGTCTTACCATCTGTAGTGCCTTATGTGGCTCGTAGACAAACAGTCTTACCATCTGTAGTGCATTATGTGGCTCGTAGACAAACAGTCCTACCATCTGTAATGCCTTATGTGGCTCGTAGACAGACAATCATACCATCTGTAGTGCATTATGTGGCTCGTAGACAAACAGTCTTACCATCTGTAGTGCCTTATGTGGCTCGTAGACAGACAGTCTTACCATCTGTAGTGCCTCATGTGGCTCATAGACAGACAGTCTTACCATCTGTAGCGCCTTATGTGGCTCGTAGACAAACAGTCTTACCATCTGTAGTGCCTTATGTGGCTCGTAGACAAACAGGCTTACCATCTGTAGTGCCTTATGTGGCTCGTAGACAAACAGTCTTACCATCTGTAATGCCTTATGTGGATCATAGACAGACAGTCTTACCATCTGTAGTGCCTTATGTGGCTCGCAGACAGACAGTCTTACCATCTGTAGTGCCTTATGTGGATCGTAGACAGACAGTCTTACAATCTGTAGTGCCTTATGTGGCTCGTAGACAAACAGTCTTACCATCTGTAGTGCCTTATGTGGCTCGTAGACAGACAGTCTTACCATCTGTAGTGCCTTATGTGGCTGGTAGACAGACAGTCTTACCATCTGTAGTGCCTTATGTGGCTCGTAGACAGACAGTCTTACCATCTGTAGTGCCTTATGTGGCTCGTAGACAGACAGTCTTACCATCTGTAGCGCCTTATGTGGCTCGTAGACAAACAGTCTTACCATCTGTAGTGCCTTATGTGGCTCGTAGACAAACAGTCTTACCATCTGTAGTGCCTTATGTGGCTCGTAGACAAACAGTCTTACCATCTGTAATGCCTTATGTGGATCATAGACAGACAGTCTTACCATCTGTAGTGCCTTATGTGGATCATAGACAGACAGTCTTACCATCTGTAGTGCCTTATGTGGCTCGTAGACAAACGGTCTTACCATCTGTAGTGCCTTATGTGGATCATAGACAGACAGTCTTACCATCTGTAGTGCCTTATGTGGCTCGTAGACAAACAGTCTTACCATCTGTAATGCCTTATGTGGATCATAGACAGACAGTCTTACCATCTGTAGTGCCTTATGTGGATCATAGACAGACAATCTTACCATCTGTAGTGCATTATGTGGCTCGTAGACAGACAGTCTTACCATCTGTAGTGCCTTATGTGGCTTTTGTAGGAGGAAAATGTGGTCCACTGTGACAACAGTAAAGGGCTCAACACTGAGCCTTGCGTAACCCCACCTTCAATCATAAGCCTCATCCACCAAATATTTCCTAACCAGAGAGGAACTAGAGAGTTTGAACTATTGACAACTCTGGTTTCAACTCTGAAACCACTCTGAGTGGGAAAACGATCAACTCGATCTACTCACTACCGTTATTTGTTGTCAGTTCTCTATCAACTCACTACCGTTATTTGTTGTCAGTTCTCTATCAACTCACTACCGTTATTTGTTGTCAGTTCTCTATCAACTCACTACCGTTATTTGTTGTCAGTTCTCTATCAACTCACTACCGTTATTTGTTGTCAGTTCTCAATCAACTCACTACCGTTATTTGTTGTCAGTTCTCTATCAACTCACTACCGTTATTTGTTGTCAGTTCTCTATCAACTCACTACTGTTATTGGTGGTAAATTCTCCATCTATCAACTGAGCGCTGACAGTGCAGATAGACAGCAGTGGCAGATAGACAGCAGTGGCAGAGGGACAGCAGTGGCAGAGGGAGAGCAGTGGCAGATAGACAGCAGTGGCAGAGAGAGAGCAGTGGCAGAGGGAGAGCAGTGGCAGATAGACAGCAGTGGCAGATAGACAGCAGTGGCAGAGGGAGAGCAGTGGCAGAGGGAGAGCAGTGGCAGAGGGAGAGCAGTGGCAGAGGGACAGCAGTGGCAGAGGGAGAGCAGTGGCAGAGGGAGAGCAGTGGCAGAGGGAGAGCAGTGGCAGAGGGAGAGCAGTGGCAGATGGAGAGCAGTGGCAGAGGGAGAGCAGTGGCAGAGGGACAGCAGTGGCAGAGGGAGAGCAGTGGCAGAGGGAGAGCAGTGGCAGATAGACAGCAGTGGCAGATAGACAGCAGTGGCAGAGGGAGAGCAGTGGCAGAGGGAGAGCAGTGGCAGAGGGAGAGCAGTGGCAGAGGGAGAGCAGTGGCAGAGGGAGAGCAGTGGCAGATGGAGAGCAGTGGCAGAGGGAGAGCAGTGGCAGATGGAGAGCAGTGGCAGAGGGAGAGCAGTGGCAGATAGACAGCAGTGGCAGATGGACAGCAGTGGCAGAGGGAGAGCAGTTGCAGAGGGAGAGCAGTGGCAGTGGCAGAGGGAGAGCAGTGGCAGAGGGAGAGCAGTGGCAGAGGGAGAGCAGTGGCAGATGGAGAGCAGTGGCAGAGGGAGAGCAGTGGCAGATAGACAGCAGTGGCAGAGGGAGAGCAGTGGCAGATAGACAGCAGTGGCAGATAGACAGCAGTGGCAGAGGGAGAGCAGTGGCAGAGGGAGAGCAGTGGCAGAGGGAGAGCAGTGGCAGAGGGAGAGCAGTGGCAGAGGGAGAGCAGTGGCAGAGGGAGAGCAGTGGCAGAGGGAGAGCAGTGGCAGAGGGACAGCAGTGGCAGGTGGACAGCAGTGGCAGATGGACAGCAGTGGCAGATGGACAGCAGTGGCAGATGGACAGCAGTGGCAGATGGACAGCAGTGGCAGATGGACAGCAGTGGGACCTATCGTTCTGACGATAAACACAGATTATGTTGCTTTGTCCAGTAGACCATTTACCACAGTGTCTGAATGGTGGGGTAGTGATAAAAAAATTATGTATGACAAAACGAAGGACACAGATAGAAAAACACTGGCAACAGCACACATGTTTCAGCCTGCATGTTGCTAGCGTTGTCCACCCGACAGCACTGTAGAGATCACGATGGTGAGTTAGAACTTCTCTGATTGGTGACAAAACAAAGGGCTCCGTGATACACTGAGGCAAGAGCGTTCCGTGTAGAGCTTGAGGTTTGCACATACATAGAATCACCGTAGTGTGCAACACAGAGAAAAGTACAAGTAAATAAAACCGAATAAGAAACTTGAATTTCCTGACATTTTGACTTGCTCTATGCAATGTCCTACCAAGGTAGTAATTACATGGTTTTCAGAGTGTTTAGTATTGGAAAATAACGTTGCATTTTGTACAGACTCTGTTCAATGATGTTAAAGTTGTTTGAGCTTTTTCAAAATCCAAAGTCAAACGGCTGTCACTTGAATAGAGAACAGTGTCATCCACATAAAATGAACATCAGCTGTCTCACTATGGCTCCCGATGTTGTTGATACACATAATAAACTACAGGGGGACCTAAAAACGGATCCTTGAGGAACTGCAGATCTATGATGTCAGACTTAACAATCGTCTGACGTAACACACCAGGTTCACCTTGACAGGTCGTTTACAAACCGTTCCAGAGCATGACCAGTGATCCCAGCACGCTCACGGTCCACAGTGTCTATGAGTACAGATACACAAGGCTAGCTTCTTATCCAGCGCGGCACCACATAGGTTACGTTGGTACTTGTGCTCATTATACTTATCCGAAGAGTCTTGTCACTTCCTGACCGCTCTGAGGATCTAAAGACTGGTAATCTCTGCTCACTCAAAAACCTCTTTGTGATGTGACTCCGCCAGAATAGAAACAGACAGTGTGAAAACCACTCAATGGGCAGTACAGACCCTGACTCCTTCTGTGTGCTGTTTTAACCCCCCCCCCCCCCCCCCCCCCCTACTTCCTGAGAAGTGCTGTCATTAAAGACAGTGATAGGGGTTGGGGGTTCTCTTGTCACTCACACCTCACCATTGTTACATGGTAACATTTGTCTCTCCATCCACCCTTCTCCCTTTGCTGCCACTTTCAGTTTTGAAAACATACATTTTGGAAGATGCTCAAACGCCTACGATATATTTTATATTTCTAAGAATATGTCATACAAATAATAAAATACAACAACGACACATCAAATTAAATAATAAAATACATCAACAACACGTCAAATTATATAATAATATGAATTTAAAAAGCATTAAAAAGTATAATAATTAAAAACAATAACATAAGATAAAGGTAAGAAATATTCTCGAAAACCCTCTTCCAAAAAAAAAATATTGGAAAAATATTGAAAAAATATTGATAAATTACAAATATAACAAGTAAGCCATCTGCAATTTCAAATGTTAACAAACATGTCATCAGAGGGTTATCGTCTACAACAGGTCATCAGAGGGTTATTGTCTATAACAGGTCATCAGAGGGTTATCGTCTACAACAGGTCATCAGGGGGTTATCGTCTACAACAGGTCATCAGGGGGTTATCGTCTACAACAGGTCATCAGTGGCTTATCGTCTATAACAGGTCATCGGAGGGTTATCGTCTATAACAGGTCATCAGAGGGTTATCGTCTATAACAGGTCATCGGAGGGTTATCGTCTATAACAGGTCATCAGAGGGGTATCGTCTACAACAGGTCATCAGAGGGTTATCGTCTATAACAGGTCATCAGAGGGGTATCGTCTATAACAGGTCATCAGAGGGGTATCGTCTACAACAGGTCATCAGAGGGGTATCGTCTACAACAGGTCATCGGAGGGGTATCGTCTATAACAGGTCATCGGAGGGGTATCGTCTATAACAGGTCATCAGAGGGTTATCGTTTACAACAGGTCAGGGTTATCGTCTACAACAGGTCATCAGAGGGGTATCGTCTACAACAGGTCATCGGAGGGGTATCGTCTATAACAGGTCATCAGAGGGTTATCGTTTACAACAGGTCAGGGTTATCGTCTACAACAGGTCATCAGAGGGGTATCGTCTACAACAGGTCATCGGAGGGGTATCGTCTATAACAGGTCATCAGAGGGTTATCGTCTACAACAGGTCATCAGAGGGTTGATTACCTAGAAGCTAGCAAGCCAGCGAGGCAAAGTAAAATATCACAAATAGAGGTAGATAAAGCCAGAAGATTACCTTACTTTTTGATAAAGCTATAGCCACCCACTCAAGGTCCCAACATGAACTTGACAAATCTATTCTGCTCAGTGGTGTAATGTATATGTACATAAGTATATACTACCCTCTATATCTGACAAGGTGCAGATGTCTTCGTTTTTTAAGCCCATAAACCCATGAGTGTGCGGTGTATACTTTGGTTTCAAAGTAGATATGTTTAAGACTAACAAGAAGTAAAAGGTTAAGACCGAATAAGGAGTAAACACAAATTGTTCCATTCTTGTGCGTTGACATGAGAAAACCCTGAAGATATTTTAGCAGGTCGTTGCCTGCAGGTGCTTTCAGTGCATACACTTTAAGCTTTTAACCTTCAAGCTCCATCAAGTTGATTGCTAGACAGACATTTTCAAGTTTTGCCATAGATTTTTAGGCCGATTTAAGTCAAAACTGTAACTAGGTGTCACGTTCCTGACCTATTTCTGTTAGTTTGTTGTATGTGTTAGTTGGTCAGGACGTGAGTTTGGGTGGGCATTCTATGTTTTCTGTTTCTATGTTGGTTTAGGGGTTGCCTGGTATGGCTCTTAATTAGAGGCAGGTGTTTGGCGTTCCTCTAATTGAGAGTCATATTTAGGTAGGTTGTTTCCCTGTTCGTGCGTTCTTCAGGTTTATGTGAGTTCGTCGTCCAGGTCTGTCTACACCGTTTGTTGTTTTGTTAGTTTATAGTCAAGTTCGTGTTTTCGTGTTTTCTTTAAATAAATTATGTGTTCACAACCCGCTGCGCCTTGGTTCCATCACTACTCCTCCTTTTCGGTTGAAGAGGAGGAGGACCACCGTTACAGAACCACCCACCAATCCAGAATCAAGCAGCGGTGTAATCGGAGGAAGGGACAGCGCAAGAAGGAGGAATGGACTTGGGACGATGTTTTGGACGGTAAAGGTTGCTACACATGGGAGGAGATCCTGGCTGGAAGGGATCGCCTCCCATGGGGACAGCTGGAGGCACTGAGGAGAGCAGAGGCAATCGGAGAAGGGAACCGGCGTTATGAGGGGACGCGTCTAGCACGGAAGCCCGAAAAGCCCGTGAGTACCACCCAAAAATTTCTTGGGGGGGGGCTAAGAGGTAGTGGGCCAAGGGCAGGTAGGAGACCTGCGCCCACTTCCCAGGCTAACCGTGGAGAGCGGGAGTACGGGCAGACGCCGTGTTACGCAGTAGAGCGCACGGTGTCTCCTGTACGGGTGCATAGCACAGTGCGGGTTATTCCACCTCCCCGCACTGGTAGGGCTAGATTGGGCATTGAGCCAAATGTCATGAAGCCGGCCCTACATATCTGGCCACCAGTACGTCTCCTTGGGCCGGCTTACATGGCACCAGCCTTACGCATGGTGTCCCCGGTTCGCCTACATAGCCCGGTGCGGGTTATTCCACCTCCCCGCACTGGTCGGGCGACGGGGAGCATTCAACCAGGTAAGGTTGGGCAGGCTCGGTGCTCAAGGGAGCCAGTACGCCTGCACGGTCCGGTATTTCCGGCGCCACCTCCCCGCCCCAGCCTAGTACCACCAGTGCCTACACCACGCACCAGGCTTCCAGTGAGTTTTCAGAGCCCTGTTCCTCCTCCACGCACTCTCCCTATGGTGCGTGTCTCCAGCCCGGTGCCTCCAGTTCCGGCACCACGCACTAAGCCACCTGTGCGTCTCCTGAGTCCTGTACACACTGTTATTTCTCCCCGCACTCGTCCTGAGGTGCGTGCCCTCAGCCCGGTACCACCAGTTCTGGTACCACGCACCAGGCATATAGTACGCTTTGAGAATCCAGTGTGCCCTGTCCCTGCTCCCTGCACTAGGCTTGAAGTGCGTGTCCCCAGTCCGGTGCCTCCAGTTCCGGCACCACGCACCAGGCCTACAGTGCGTATCAGCCGGCCAGAGTCTGCCGTCTGCCCAACAGCGCCGTCTGAGCCATCTGTCTCCCCAGCGCCGTCTGAGCCATCCGTCTCCCCAGTGCCGTCTGAGTCATCCGTCTCCCCAGCGTCGTCTGAGCCATCCGTCTGCCCAGTGCCGTCTGAGTCATCCGTCTGTCCCGAGCCAGTAGAGCCACCCGTCTTTCCAGAGCCGTCAGAGCCGTTAGACAGTCAGGAGCCGCTAGAGCCATTCGTCAGTCAGGATCTGCCAGAGCCGCCAACCAGACAGGATCTGCCAGAGCCGCCAACCAGACAGGATCTGCCAGAGCCGCCAACCAGACAGGATCTGCCAGAGCCGCCAACCAGACAGGATCTGCCAGAGCCGCCAACCAGACAGGATCTGCCAGAGCCGCCAACCAGACAGGATCTGCCAGAGCCGTCAGTGAACCATGAGCGTCCAGAGCCGTCAGCCAGCCATGAGCGTCCAGAGCCGTCAGCCAGCCATGAGCGTCCAGAGCCGTCAGCCAGCCATGAGCGTCCAGAGCCGTCACCCAGTCATGAGCTGTCCCTCAGCCCAGAGCGGCTATTTATCCAGAACTGCCCCTCATTCCAGAGCTGTCTCTCTGTCCGGAGCTGCCTTTCAGTCCGGAGTTGCCCCTCTATCCTGAGCTACCTCTCTATCCTGAGCTACCTCTCTATCCTGAGCTATCCCTCTATCCTGAGCTATCCCTCTGTCCTGAGCTATTCCTCTATCCCGGTGCTGCCCCTTGTGTCGATGTTACCCAAAAGATTAAGTGGGGGTAATATGAGGGTGGTCATTTGTAGGGGGAGATATAAGCTGGGATTGACTATGGTGGGGTGGGGACCTCGCCCTGAGCCTGAGCCACCACCGTGGTCAGATGCCCACCCAGACCCTCCCCTAGACTTTGTGCTGGTGCGCCCGGAGTTCGCACCTTAAGGGGGGGGATATGTCACGCCCTGGCCTTAGTATTCTTTGTTTTCTTTATTATTTTAGTTAGGTCAGGGTGTGACATGGGTAATTTATGTGGGTTTTGTAGTGTCCAGGGTGGTTGTAAGGTTTAGGTTGTTTTTTTTAGAGTAGTTGGGTTTATGTTTAGTATAGTTGTCTAGCTGTGTCTATGTTGTGTGTAGTTGTCTAGGAAAGTCTATGGTTGCCTGAATGGGTTCCCAATTAGAGACAGCTGGTTTCTGTTGTCTTTGATTGGGAGCCATATTTAAGGTAGCCATAGGCTTTAGTTTGTTGTGGGGAATTGTCTATGTTGAACGTTTGTAGCCTGTGTGTGTGCACTACGTTTATAGCTTCACGGTCGTTTGTTGTTTTGTTAGTTTGTAACTGTTTTGTTTCGTTTTGCCTTCTTCAATAATAAAAGAAGATGGCTTATTTTCCACATGCTGCGTTTTGGTCCGTCTCACTCCCACACGGTCGTGACACTAGGCCACTCAGGAAAATTCAATGTGGTCTTGGTAAGCAACTCCAGTTTAGATTTGGCCTTGTGTTTTAGGTTATTGTCCTGCTGAAAGGCGGAATAATCTCCCAGTGTCTGGTGGAAAGCTGACTGAATCAGCTTCTCCTCTAGGATTATGCCAGTGCTTAGTTCTATTACGTTTATTCTTTATACTAAAAGCCTAATGGATCCCCATTAGTTCCTGCTGAGGCAGCAGCTACTCTTCCTGGGGTTTATTATGGATCCCCATTAGTTCCTGCCGAGGCAGCAGCTACTCTTCCTGGGGTTTATTATGGATCCCCATTAGTTCCTGCCGAGGCAGCAGCTACTCTTCCTGGGGTTTATTATGGATCCCCATTAGTTCCTGCCGAGGCAGCAGCTACTCTTCCTGGGGTTCATTATGGATCCCCATTAGTTCCTGCCGAAGCAGCAGCTACTCTTCCTGGGGTTTATTATGGATCCCCATTAGTTCCTGCCGAGGCAGCAGCTACTCTTCCTTGGGTTTATTATGGATCCCCATCAGTTCCTGCCGAGGCAGCAACTACTCTTCCTGGGGTTTATTATGGATCCCCATTAGTTCCTGCTGAGGCAGCAGCTACTCTTCCTTGGGTTTATTATGGATCCCCATCAGTTCCTGCCGAGGCAGCAGCTTCTCTTCCTGGGGTTTATTATGGATCCCCATTACTTCCTGCTGAGGCAGCAGCTACTCTTCCTTGGGTTTATTATGGATCCCCATCAGTTCCTGCCGAGGCAGCAGCTACTCTTCCTGGGGTTTATTATGGATCCCCATTAGTTCCTGCTGAGGCAGCAGCTACTCTTCCTGAGGTTTATTATGGATCCCAATTAGTTCCTGCCGAGGCAGCAGCTACTCTTCCTGGGGTTTATTATGGATCCCCATTAGTTCCTGCCGAGGCAGCAGCTACTCTTCCTTGGGTTTATTATGGACCCCCATCAGTTCCTGCCGAGGCAGCAACTACTCTTCCTGGGGTTTATTATGGATCCCCATTAGTTCCTGCTGAGGCAGCAGCTACTCTTCCTTGGGTTTATTATGGATCCCCATTAGTTCCTGCCGAGGCAGCAACTACTCTTCCTGGGGTTTATTATGGATCCCCATTAGTTCCTGCCGAGGCAGCAGCTACTCTTCCTGGGGTTTATTATGGATCCCCATTAGTTCCTGCCAAGGCAGCAGCTACTCTTCCTGGGGTTTATTATGGATCCCCATCAGTTCCTGCCGAGGCAGCAGCTACTCTTCCTGGGGTTTATTATGGATCCCCATTAGTTCCTGCCAAGGCAGCAGCTACTCTTCCTGGGGTTTATTATGGATCCCCATTAGTTCCTGCTGAGGCAGCAGCTACTCTTCCTTGGGTTTATTATGGATCCCCATCAGTTCCTGCCGAGGCAGCAGCTACTCTTCCTGGGGTTTATTATGGATCCCCATTAGTTCCTGCTGAGGCAGCAGCTACTCTTCCTTGGGTTTATTATGGATCCCCATCAGTTCCTGCCGAGGCAGCAACTACTCTTCCTGGGGTTTATTATGGATCCCCATTAGTTCCTGCCAAGGCAGCAGCTACTCTTCCTGGGGTTTATTATGGATCCCCATTAGTTCCTGGCGAGGCAGCAGCTACTCTTCCTGGGGTTTATTATGGTTCCGTATTAGTCCCTGACAGTTGTTATGGGTTATGCATCGGTGTCTGAGCTGTGTGCTAGTAGTTTAAACAAACACCATGATGCATTCAACCTCTCACAAATACAAGTAATGATGAAGTCAATCTCTCCTTTACTTTGAGCCAGGAGAGATTGACATGATGTTAGCTCTCCGTGTACTTCTAAGGGCCAGCCATGCTGCCCTATTCTGGGCTAATTGTACGTTTTCCTAAGTCCCTTTTCGTGCCACCTGATCACATGACTGAGCAATAGTCCAGGTGCGACAAAACTAGGACCTGCTTTGTTGATAGCGTTGTTAGGAAGGCAGAAAAGCGCTTTTTTCTGGACAGACTTCTCCCGATCTTAGCTACTGTGGTAAAAATATGTTTTGACCATGATAGCTTACAATCCAGGGTTAATCCAAGCAGTTTAGTCTCCTTAACTTGCTCAATTTCCATATGATTCATTAGAACATTTAGTTGAGGTTTAGTGAATGATTTGTTCCAAATACAATGCTTTTAGTTTTAGAAAAATGTCGGACTTAATCATTTTTGTTAAGTGCGGCAGTGATTTCACTTGCTGTGGTAGCTGACGTGTATGGGGTTGAGTCATCAGCATACATAGACACACAGGCTTTACTCAAAGCCAGTGGCAGGTCAGTAGCAAAGATTGAAAAATGTAAGGGGCCTAGACAGCTGCCCTGGGGAATGCCTGACTCTACCTGGAGTACAGTATGTTGGAGATTAAAGAACTCCCGCTGTGTTCTGTTATACAGGTAACTCTCAATCCACAATATAGCAAGAAATGTATTATACATTTCTCTCAGCCAATCTTCATTCATTTGTGTAAGTGCCGTACATGTTGAATGCCTTTCCCTAAAAGCATGCTGAAAATCTGTTGTCAATTTGTTTACTGTGAAATAGCATTGTATCTGGTCAAACACATTTTTCCCCCTAAACTTTACAAAGGGTTGGTAACAGGCTGAATGGTCGGCTGTTAGAAGCAGTAAAGGGTGCTTTGGTATTCTTGGGAACCGGAATAACTTTTGCTTCCCTCCAGGCCCGAGAGCACACACTTTCCTGTATACTTAGATTGAAGAGATGGCCAATAGGAGTGACAATATAGTCCACTATCATCCTCAGTAATTTTATATCCAAGTTGTCAGACCCAGGTGACTTGTCATTGTTCATAGACAATGATCATTGTTTCACCTCTTCCACACTCAATTTAAAGAATTCAAAATTGCAATACTTGTCTTTCAGAATTTGGTCAGTTATGTGTGTAGGTTCAGAAGTAGAAGAGAAAGTAGGTAGGCATGGATTACCCAGTAGCTTGTGTAAGTTCACTACTTGTTGGTCGTGGATTCCCCAGTAGCTTGTGTAAGTTCACTACTTGTTGGTCGTGGATTCCCCAGTAGCTTGTGTAAGTTCACTACTTGTTGGGCGTGGATTCCAAAGTAGTTTGTAAGTTTTCTATTTGTTTGCTAAGAGTAGCCACTTCACCCCTGTAATTCTCTGAAAGCAAACAGTTGCTATATTGAAAGTAAAGCATTCGTTTACCAACGAGTGTAAAGAGTGCGCTGAGAGTCTGGAAGCAAGTACAGGGAGTGTTTAATAAATAAACAGTACATAAAACAAGAAATAGAAACAATGTAGTGACATGAAACAATAACACCTGAGGAAAGAACCAAGGGGGGTGACAGATATAGGGAAGACAATCAAGAAGGTAATGGAGTCTAGGTGAGTGTGATGAGGCGCTGGTAAGTGTGACGATGGTGACAGGTGTGCTCAATAATCAGCACCCTAGAGGCCGGAGAGGGAGCACACGTGACAACGAGCAGCTTGAACGAGCAGCCTAGAGAACAAAAGGGCCAAACGCTCATTACAGGGATAGCTAGCTAGCCTCCAAATTCACTGCAATAACTCATCTCTTTAGGATCTCTTTAGGTTTGCTATATTCCGTTTCTTTACATCCTTAAAAACTCCCTAGTCCTTGCCGATGACAAGCATACCCATAACATGGTGCAGCCACCACCATGCTTGAAAATGTGAAGAGTGGTACTCAGTGATGTATTGTGTTGGATTTGCCCCAAACATATTCAGTACAAAAAAGTTAATTTCTTTGCCACATTCTTTTTGCAACATTACTTTAGTACCTTGTTGCAAACAGGATGCATGTTTTGGAATATTTGTATTCTGTACAGGCTTCCTTCTTTTCACTCTGTCAATTAGGTTAGTATTGTGGAGTAACTACAATGTTGTTGATCCATCCTCAGTTCTTATATCACAACCATTAAACTCTGTAACTGTTTTAAAGTCACCATTGGCCTAATGGTGAAACCTCTGAGCAGTTTCTTTCCTCTCCGGGAACTGAGTTAGGAAGGATGCCTGTATCTTTATAGTGACTGGGTGCATTGATACACCATCCAAAGCATAATTAATGGCTTCACCATGATGAAAGGGATATTCAGCGTCTGCTTTATTTATATTTTTTACAGATCTACGAATAGGTGTCCTTCTTTGCAAGGCATGGGACATGGGAGTAGTTATACCCAGGAGATGTCTGGTGGCATGACTAGCAAGAGATTTCAGAATGAAGATCATATTTTAAGGTTGAACAACAGTCGCAGTTGAGAGCACTCAGACACCAATTGTATGCGTCTCCTCTATCAAATCAGGTTAGAGTGAACAGAATGTTCTCATCTGCTTTTCAGGAACCGTGTTTCAATATGAAAACAAAATAGTGATGTAATATGGATAAGGATTTCCGTATGAGCAGACGATTAATAACACATTTTGTTGTTTTGTGATTGTCACTGTCTTTAGGGAAACTAGTGAGAAGGACCTCTGGAACTTTTGAATGTGTAACTTAAGACCTATTTCATAACCGTTTTCCAGTTTTCTGACACTTTGGACTGGATTGAATCAATTGAATCTACTACAGTGTCTTCAGAAAGTATTCACACCCCTTGACTTGTTCCACATTTTGTTGTTGTTACAAAGTAGGATTCAAATGGAGTTAATTAAAACATTTTTTTATCAACAATCTACATAAAATACTCTGTAATGTCAAAGTGGAAGAACAATGCTAACATTTGCAAAAAAAAAATATATATAAAAAATTAAACACTAATATATATTTATTAAATAAGTATTAAACCCCCTGAGCCAAAACATGTTAGATTTACCTTTGGCAGTGATTACAGCAGTGAGTCTTTCTGGGTAAGACTCTCAGAGTTTTCCACATCTGGATTGTGGAACATTTGCCCATTATTCTATTCAAATTCTTCAAGCTCTGTCAAATAGGTTGTTGATCATTGCTAGACAACCATTTCCAGGTTTTTCCGATTTGCCGATTCAAGTCAAAACTGTAACTTGGACTTAAGTAGATTTAACCTTGTGTTTGAGGTTATTGTCCTGCTGAAAGGTGAAATAATCTCCCAGTGTCTGGTGGAAACCCAAATTAACCAGCCTTTCCTCAAGGATTTTGCCTGTGCTTAGCTTAATTCCATTTCTGTTTAACCTGAAAACCTCCCCAGTTCTTAAAACCCCCAGTCTAATTGTGAAATTCCTGAGCCATTTCCTTCCTCTCCGGCAACTGAGTTAGGAAGGACACCTTTATCTTTGTAGTGTCTGGGTGTATAAATACACCATCCAAAGTGTAATTAATAACTTCCCCATGCTCAAAGGGATATTCAATGTCTGCTTTTTAAAAATGGCCAATCTACCAATAGGTGCCCTTATTTGCGAGGCATTGGAAAACCTCCTTGGTCTTTCTGGTTGAATCTGTGTTTGAAATTCACTGCAAATAGTCTGGGTAGCCATTTGATTGGATGTTCAGGAGTCTTATGGCTTGGTGTTAGAAGCTGTTTAGAAGCTTCTTGGACCTAGATTTGGGGCTCCGGTACCGTTTGCCGTGCAGTAGCAGAGAGAACAGTCTAAGACTAGGGTGGCTGGAGTTTTTGACAACTTTTAGGGCATTCCTCTGACACCGCCTGGTATAGAGGTCCTGGATGGCAGGAAGTTGGTATAGAGGTCCTAGATGGCAAGAAGCTTGTCCGCAGTGATGTACTGGGCCATTGACACTACCCTCTGTAGTGCCTTGCGGTCGGAGTCTGAGCAGATGCCATGCCAGGCAGTGATGCAACCAGTCAGGATGCTCTCAATGGTGCAGCTGTAGAAACATTTGAGAATCTGAGGACCCAAGCCAAATCTTTTCAGTCTCCTGAGGGGGAATAGGTTTTGTCATGCCCTCTTCACGACTGTCTTGGTGTGCTTAGACCATGTTAGTTTGTTGGTGATGTGGACATCAAGGAACTTGAAGCTCTCAACCTGCTTCACTACAGCCCCGTCGATGAGAATGGGAGCGTGCTCAGTTCTCTTTTTCCTGTAGTCCACAACCATCTCCTTTGTCTTGATCACGTTGAGGGAAAAGTTGTTTTCCTGGCACCACCTGGCCAGTTCTCTGACCTCCACCCTATAGGCTGTCTCGTCGTTGTCAGAGATCAGGCCTACCACTATTGTGTCATCGGCAAATTTAATGATGGTTTTAGAGTAGTGCCTGGCCATGCAGTCATGAGTGAGGAGGGAACTGATCACGCACCCCTGAGGGGTCCCTGTGTTGAGGATCAGCTTGGCGGATGTGTTGTTCCCTACCCTTACCACCTGGGGGACGCACGTCAGGAAGTCCTGGATCCAGTTGCAGAAGGAGGTTTTTAGTCCCAGGGACCTTAGCTTAGTGATGAGTTGTGAGGGCACTATGGTGTTGAACGCTGAGCTGTAGTCAATGAATAGCATTCTCACATAGGTGTTCCTTTTGTCCAGGTGGGAAAGGGCAGTGTGGAGTGCAATAGAGATTAAATCATCTGTGGATCTGTTGGGGCGGTATGCAAATTGGAGTGGGTTTATGGGATTTATGGGATGATGGTGTTGATGTGAGCCATGACCAGCCTTTCAAGGCACTTCATGGCTACAGACGTAAGTGCTACAGGTCGGTAGTCATTTAGGCAGGTTACCTTAGTGTTCTTGGGCACAGGAACTATGGTGGTCTGCTTAAAACATGTTGGTATTAAAGATTTGGACAGAGAGAGGTTGAAAATGTCAGTGAAGACACTTGCCAGTTGGTCAGCGCATGCTCGCAGTACACATCCTGTTAATCCGTCTGGCCCTGCGGCCTTGTGACCTGTTTAAAAGTCTTACTCACATCGGCTGCAGAGAGCGTGATCACACAGCCTTCCGGAACAGCTGGTTCTCTCATGCATGTTTCAGTGCTTGCCTCGAAGCGAGCATATAAGTAGTTGAGCTCGTCTGGTAGGCTCGTGTCACTGGGCAGCTCTTGGCTGTGCTTCCTTTTGTAGTCTGTAATGGTTTGCAAGGTCTGCCACATCCGACGAGCGTCAGAGCCGGTGTAGTACGATTCATTCTTAGTCCTGTATTGATGCTTTGCCTGTTTGATGGTTCGTCGGAAGGCATAGCGGGATTTCTTATAAGCTTCTGGGTTAGAGTCCCGCTCCTTGAAAGCAGCAGCTCTAGCCTTTAGCTCAGTGCAGATGCTGCCTTTAATCCATGGCTTCTGGTTGTCCATGGCTCCCCTCCTGCTCCGTGGCTCGACGACTCATTGCGAGCTCACAGAACAGGGCTCCGGGCAGCCGAGCGGAAATGGAGGAAAACTCGCCTACCTGCGGACCTGGCATCCTTTCACTCCCTCCTCTCTACATTTTAATCTTCTGTCTCCGCTGCTAAAGCCACTTTCTACCACTCTAAATTCCAAGCATCTGCCTCTAACCCTAGGAAGCTCTTTGCCACCTTCTCCTCCCTCCTGAATCCTCCTCCCCCCCCCCCTCCTCCCTCTCTGCAGATGACTTCGTCAACCATTTTGAAAAGAAGGTCGACGACATCCGATCCTCGTTTGCTAAGTCAAACGACACCGCTGGTTCTGCTCACACTGCCCTACCCTGTGCTCTGACCTCTTTCTCCCCTCTCTCTCCAGATGAAATCTCGCGTCTTGTGACGGCCGGCCGCCCAACAACCTGCCCGCTTGACCCCATCCCCTCCTCTCTTCTCCAGACCATTTCCGGAGACCTTCTCCCTTACCTCACCTCGCTCATCAACTCATCCTTGACCGCTGGCTACGTCCCTTCCGTCTTCAAGAGAGCGAGAGTTGCACCCCTCCTGAAAAAACCTACACTCGATCCCTCCGATGTCAACAACTACAGACCAGTATCCCTTCTTTCTTTTCTCTCCAAAACTCTTGAACGTGCCGTCCTTGGCCAGCTCTCTTGCTATCTCTCTCAGAATGACCTTCTTGATCCAAATCAGTCAGGTTTCAAGACTAGTCATTCAACTGAGACTGCTCTTCTCTGTGTCACGGAGGCGCTCCGCACTGCTAAAGCTAACTCTCTCTCCTCTGCTCTCATCCTTCTAGACCTATCGGCTGCCTTTGATACAGTGAACCATCAGATCCTCCTCTCCACCCTCTCCGAGTTGGGCATCTCCGGCGCGGCCCACGCTTGGATTGCGTCCTACCTGACAGGTCGCTCCTACCAGGTGGCGTGGCGAGAATCTGTCTCCGCACCACGTGCTCTCACCACTGGTGTCCCCCAGGGCTCTGTTCTAGGCTCACTCCTATTCTCGCTATACACCAAGTCACTTGGCTCTGTCATATCCTCACATGGTCTCTCCTATCATTGCTATGCAGACGACACACAATTAATCTTCTCCTTTCCCCCTTCTGATAACCAGGTGGCGAATCGCATCTCTGCATGTCTGGCAGACATATCAGTGTGGATGACGGATCACCACCTCAAGCTGAACCTCGGCAAGACAGAGCTGCTCTTCCTCCCGGGGAAGGACTGCCCGTTCCATGATCTCGCCATCACGGTTGACAACTCCATTGTGTCCTCCTCCCAGAGTGCTAAGAACCTTGGCGTGATCCTGGACAACACGCTGTCGTTCTCAACTAACATCAAGGCGGTGACCCGTTCCTGTAGGTTCATGCTCTACAACATTCGCAGAGTACGACCCTGCCTCACACAGGAAGCGGCGCAGGTCCTAATCCAGGCACTTGTCATCTCCCGTCTGGATTACTGCAACTCGCTGTTGGCTGGGCTCCCTGCCTGTGCCATTAAACCCCTACAACTCATCCAGAACGCCGCAGCCCGTCTGGTGTTCAACCTTCCCAAGTTCTCTCACGTCACACTGCTCCTCCGCTCTCTCCACTGGCTTCCAGTTGAAGCTCGCATCCGCTGCAAGACCATGGTGCTTGCCTACGGAGCTGCGAGGGGAACGGCACCTCCGTACCTTCAGGCTCTGATCAGGCCCTACACCCAAACAAGGGCACTGCGTTCATCCACCTCTGGGCTGCTCGCCTCCCTACCTCTGAGGAAGTACAGTTCCCGCTCAGCCCAGTCAAAACTGTTCGCTGCTCTGGCACCCCAATGGTGGAACAAACTCCCTCACGACGCCAGGTCAGCGGAGTCAATCACCACCTTCCGGAGACACCTGAAACCCCACCTCTTTAAGGAATACCTAGGATAGGATAAAGTAACCCTTCTAACCCCCCCCCCCCCCCCCCTTAAAAGAGTTAGATGCACTATTGTAAAGTGGTTGTTCCACTGGATATCATAAGGTGAATGCACCAATTTGTAAGTCGCTCTGGATAAGAGCGTCTGCTAAATTACTTAAATGTAAAATGTAAATGTTGTGGTATGTGGTATGTACCACAACCACATCCAACTCAGTCACTGTGGGGACGACATCATCGATGCACTTATTGATGAAGCCAATGACTGATGTGGTGTACTCCTCAATGCCACCGGAAGAATCCCTGAACATATTCCAGTCTGTGCTAGCAAAACAGTCCTGTAGCTTAGCATCTGCTTTATCTGACCACTTTTTTGTTGATCTAGTCACTGGTGCTTCCTGCTTTAATTTTTGCTTGTAAGCAGGAATCAGGAGGATAGAATTGTGGTCAGATTGGAGGGTGAAATGGAGGGTAAGGGTAATCTTTGTATGCGTCTCTGTGTGTGGAGTATAGGTGGACCAGTTATTTTTCTTCTGGTTGCACATTTAACATGCTGATAGAAGTTAAGTTTCCGGCTACTAGGAGTGCTGCCACTGGGTGAGCGTTTTCTTGTTTGCTTAAGATGTAATACAGCTCATTCAATGCTGTCTTAGTGCCAGCCTTTGACTGTGGTGGTATGTAAACAGCTACAAAGAATACAGATGAAAACTCTCGGTAGGTAGTGTGGTGTACAGCTTATCATGAGATACTCTACCTCTGGCGAGCAATAGCTCGAGACTTCCTTAGTTATCGTGCATCAGCTGTTGTATACAAAAATACATAGACCACAGCCACTTGTCTTACCAGACGCCACTGTTCTATCCTGCAGCTGTATGTTGATGTTGTTCAGCCACGATTTCATGAAGCATACGATGTTACAGTTTTAATGACCCATTGGTAGTTTAATCTTCCTCGTAACTTGTCAATTTTATTGTCCAAAGATTGCACGTTTGCTAGCAGAATGGAGGGAAGTGGGGGTTTATTCGATCGCCTACAAATTCTCAGAAGGTACCTGACCTTCACCCGCTCTTTCTCCGCCTCCTCTTCACGCAGATCAAAGGGATCGGGGCCTGTTCCCGAGGAAGCAGTGTATCCTTTGCGTCGGGCTCGTCAGAGTCATGAAAGGAAAAAGAGGATTCTGCTTGTCCGTGGTGAGTAATCGCAGTCCTGATGTCTAGAAGTTATTTTCGGTCATAAGAGCCGTTCCTTTTAGATCTCAGTGATGTCCGTTATTAATCATATGCTGCTGTCACAATCTATTCTGGTCCAACAGCTCTGCTTCCCCCATCAGCCTTAGAAGGCTAATTTTTAAAACTACTAACACGTCTTGTGTGGCCTGCATTTCTCACAGCCTCTCTGGTTACTCTGGTTACGGGCTCCAGTGCTGGGAGTACCTAGAGGAAAAAACAGCTGAGAACCTCTGTGGTTTGACAGCCGTCCAGATCCTCTCAGTCTCACTGGCAACCGGCCAAATTTAAGTACAACAGTTTGCTTTCGTTAATGTACCTAGGGCCACACTTTTAAAATGTTTCACATTCAGCCGAGTCAGGCTCCGACGTGAGAATGTGTTTCCGACCAAATGGGGGGGTAAATGTTTTTCTGAAACGTGTTCATTTGGTTAAATTGATTGATTGTAAATGACACTGGATAAATGTTTTTCTGAATTGTGTGTTTATTTGGTTAAAATTATTAAGAATGTAAATGACACTGGGTAAATGTTTTTCTGAATCGTGTGTTTATTTGGTTAAAATTATTAAGAATGTAAATGACACTGGGTAAATGTTTTTCAGAAACATGTTCATTTGGTCTGTTTAAGGGAATTTTAACCTGGGGGAATCTGGGCTTGTTTTCATCATGTCCTAGAGGGAATTTTACCCTGTTCAGGGCTTCACACGCTGAATGATACACGGCTTCCGGTGTACTGATGGGGGTGGGCGGAGATCTGATAATAAATGTACACCTACTTCCTACCGCGAAGGCTCTATGTGATACTGATCACTATACATTTTTCCATTGGATGTCTTTCAGTGATGTTCCTATAGGCAGGTTCATTGCTAAATATACAAACAGACAAAAAAAAATCCAGTCTCTGAAAAACTACAACTTGTGTGGGGCGGTGATTTGTGCTCTGGCCCCGCCCCTCCCCCAAGGCGGGCTTTTTTTGAAAGTGAGTCGGACACTAAAAACACAATCCTTTTTGGCAAAACTGAAAGAACTTACCAGAATGCAGTGGGTTCAAGTGATTCCTGTCATCAACACAAATTCGACAATGGAGCATTTTTTGACGTTTTATTAGCTACATGGTGACATTCAACTATACATGTTTCCACTGTAATATTATGATTAATAATACACCTTTATTTTGACAAGGAAGTCTTATTGACCAGGGCCTCTCTTTTTCAGATGGGCCCTGCATAAATATACAAAACATATATACAACATACAATATACAAAGTTACAAAAACATATTAAGAAAAACAGACACATTTGTCAACATAGAGGTCTCTGATCATTAATCTGAATTGAACAAATGGGACCAGAACCTCTAATTTCAGAGATCTCTGTAGACCAGAACCTCTAATTTCAGAGATCTCTGTGGACCAGAACATCTCATTACAGAGATCTCTGTGGACCAGAACATCTCGTTTCAGAGATCTCTGTGGACCAGAACATCTCATTTCAGAGATCTCTGTGGACCAGAACCTCTCGTTTCAGAGATCTCTGTGGACCAGAACATCTCATTTCAGAGATCTCTGTGGACCAGAACATCTCTGAAATGAGATCTCTGTGGACCAGAACATCTCATTTCAGAGATCTCTGTGGACCAGAACATCTCGTTTCAGAGATCTCTGTGGACCAGAACATCTCATTTCAGAGATCTCTGTGGACCAGAACATCTACTTTCAGAGATCTCTGTGGACCAGAACATCTCATTTCAGAGATCTCTGTGGACCAGAACATCTACTTTCAGAGATCTCTGTGGACCAGAACATCTCATTTCAGAGATCTCTGTGGACCAGAACATCTCTGAAATGAGATCTCTGTGGACCAGAACATCTCATTTCAGAGATCTCTGTGGACCAGAACATCTCATTTCAGAGATCTCTGTGGACCAGAACATCTCATTTCAGAGATCTCTGTGGACCAGAACATCTCATTTCAGAGATCTCTGTGGACCAGAACATCTCATTTCAGAGATCTCTGTGGACCAGAACATCTCATTTCAGAGATCTCTGTGGACCAGAACATCTCATTTCAGAGAGCTCTGTGGACCAGAACATCTACTTTCAGAGATCTCTGTGGACCAGAACATCTCATTTCAGAGATCTCTGTGGACCAGAACATCTCATTTCAGAGATCTCTGTGGACCAGAATATCTCATTTCAGAGATCTCTGCTCCACATAAAGGATGAAAAAAAAGAAGCAGTTTTACCTTTTACAGGCTTCTGGCAAACAGTTGTGGCCTTTGGCCAAATTGTCTCAAATTTGCGTCAATCTCATATGTTCACATGCAAATTAGTTTTGTGGCAAACTGTTGTGGTAAATTTGCAGCAACTTGGCAAACATTTCTGGGAAAACATTTTGTTTTCTGCCAATTTGCTACAAATTCCAGTATGAATATGCAAATTACTGAAATGTGTTTAAAAACCAAATCACATAACTTTAAATGAACTTACTTATCAGAGAAAAAAACTTAAACCGTTAAAATGTGTAAATATACTAAACAAGTATTCAATGTCTTAACAGATAAAAATTAATCCAATACAACTTAACATCATCAGCATGCTAATGAAGAAAAGAGCAAAGACTGTATATTTACCAGATAAATCATTTACCTCATCTTTTTTGTTGTTGTGGCTACAACATTTACATAAGATAAATGTGTACACTATGGGGATGTTGACCTTAGGATGTTTAAAGGGGCAAGTACAGAATTATTTACATGAGCCAAGTGATAACTAAACAATAGCTTTCAACCAATGGAAGTTTAAAAGATATTTTAATAATTTTTAATAATTAAAACAAAAAAAAACTGAATTAAAACCGGTTCGGAACTATTGCCCGAGGGAACTTTGGAGATGGCTTGTTGAACGAAAGCACTGAAACAATCTGAAAATGTGGATAGTTGAAAACATTTTTATTTTTGGCATCTTGAAAAAAAAAGGTTGAAATAATAGTTAAAATTTGTATTTCAAATAAATTGTTGTGATTGAATGATGTAAATAATTCTGTACTTGCCCCTTTAAACATCCTAATGTCAACATCCCCATAGTGTACACATTTATCTTATGTAAATGTTGTAGCCACATAAAAGATTACGTAAACGATTTAAGTACAGCGGAACGCTTCAGCCCAGCTTTTACCAAAAATGTCATATTATAAATATATATTAATCAAACAAATACAGTATCTAAAGATTTATGTGCAACAGTAGTTGAACAAAAGGCAAACAAGCACACATACCATACTAAAAGTCTCATTTAACAGAGCTATAAATAGTGCCTTAAGAGCATAACTAGCATTGGAATATGAAGGAAAACGGGAATACCTAAATCAGTTGCAAAACCTGAATACATTCATCTGAAATGTGCCTTCCGCATTTTAACCCAACCCCCCTCTGAATCAGAGAGACGCTCACGGCTCATCCATCCGTCGACCTATTAATTCACAGGAACACAAACACTGTACTTGCTCCTGTCACTTCTCACACTACATAAAAGAACAGACACTTAATCACTATTGTTCATTTTGGAGAGAGAAAATACTTGCTCGCAACAGTCGTCCTGCGGGAGACTCTGTCCCTGGCAGCTGATACACCGTGGTCTGTAGGAAAGTTGATACCAAACACATACTAGGACTAGATGCACACATCCAGTACCCCAAGCAGTGTACCTTGCTGCAATGCTCGCGAGTGGCGCAGCGGTCTAAGGCACTGTATCTCAGTGCTAGACGCGTCACTACAGACCCTGGTTTGATTCCGTGCTGTATCACAACCGACCGTTGATTGGGAATCCTTGATTGGGCGGCGGACAATTGGCCGAGCGTTGTCCGGGTTAGGGTTTGGCCGCGGTAGGCCGTAATTGTTGTAAATAAGAATTTGACAACGACGAGACAGCCTATAAGGAGGAGGTCAATGACCTGGCCGGGTGGTGCCAGAATAACAACCTATCCCTCAACGTAACCACGACTAAGGATATGATTGTGGACTACAGGAAAAGGAGCACCGAGCACGCCCCTATTGTCACGCCCTGACCATAGAGAGCCCACTAGGGGGTGTTCTAGTCTTTAATTTCTATGTTGGTGTGATCATCAGCTGATGATCGTTGCCTCTAATTGGGGATCACACTTAATGTGGTCCTTTTCTGACCTGCGTTGTGGGATATTGTTTTTGTTTAGTGGGATGTGTGCTACGAACTGCACGTTCGTTTATTTATTTGTTGTTTGAAGTTTCACCTCAATAAATATGTGGAACTCTACTCACGCTGCGCTTTGGTCCGATTATTTATGTAACGATCGTGACACCCATTCTCATCGACGGGGCTTTAGTGGAGCAGGTTGAGAGCTTCAAGTTCCTTGGTGTCCACATCACCAACAAACTAGAATGGTCCAAACACACCAAGACAGTCGTGAAGAGGGCATGACAAAGCCTATTCACCCTCAGGAAACTAAAAAGAATTGGCATGGGTCCTGAGATCCTCGAAAGGTTCTACAGCTGCACCATCGAGAGCATCCTGACTGGTTGCATCACTGCCTGGTACGGCAATAGCTCGGCCTCCGACCGCAAGGCACTTCAGAGGGTAGTGCGTACGGCCCAGTACATCACTGGGGCAAAGCTGCATGCCATCCAGGACCTCTACACCCGTCGGTGTCAGAGGAAGGTCCTAAAAATTGTCAAAGACCCCAGCCAACCCAGTCATAGACTGTTCTCTCTACTACCGCACAGCAAGCGGTACCGGAGTGCCAAGTCTAGGACAAAAAGGCTTCCCAACAGTTTTTACCCTCAAGCCATAAGACTCCTGACCAGATAACCAAATGGTTACCCGGACTATTTGCATTGTGTGCCCCCCCCCAGGCCCCTCTTTTACGCTGCTGCTACTCTCTGTTTATCATATGTTCATGGTCACTTGAACTATACATTCATGTACATACTACCTCAATTGGCCCGACCAATCAGTGCTCCCGCACATTGCCTAACTGGGATATCTGCATTGTGTCCCACCACCCCCAACCCCTCCTTTTACGCCACTGCTACTCTCTGTTCATCACATAGGCATTGTCACTTTAACCATACCTACATGTACATACTACCTCAATAAGCCTGACTAACCAGTGTCTGTATATAGCCTTGCTACTGTAACTTTCAAATGTCTTTTTACTGTTGTTTTATTCCTTTACTTACCCACACACACACACACACACACACACACACACACACACACACACACACACACACACACACACACACACACACACACACACACACACACACACACACACACACACACACACACACACACACACACACCTTTTTTTTTCGCACTATTGGTTAGAGCCTGTAAGTAAGCATTTCACTGTAAGGTATTTGGCGCACGTTGAACTTTGATTTGTATTGTTTTGTATTTTACTATTACCATATAACATTCTTGTTGAATACCTAGTTCTCTTTATTTGAGTTAGCGTTAAATAGTGTACGCTCCCTTGTATTTAAGATTTTACTGAATGTCAGACATCTGTTTGATACTACAGAGTCCTAAACAGCTTGTATAACTATCTTCTGTGAATCCCTAAAGACAGACAACTTTTGGAAAAGATCCATATTTATTTGACGGTGTTCTTACGCCGAGCCACACTGACTGTGTTTACACAGGAAGCACAATTCTGATATTTTTTTTTCCCCACTTATTGGTCTTTTGACCAATCACATCAGATATTTTCCTCCAACGTGATCGGCACTACTTTTTATTGATCTCATATCATTTGTGTATTTTTCAGAGGTACGTCAGCAGTCAGGCTTGTCTTCCTTCATGGAATCTGAGGAGGGGTTGCTAGTGTTGTGACGGACAGCACTGTGACAGGGGGTCAACATCCCACAGTTGGTTGGACTGTAGGATGGTACGGTGTTGGAGGAAAGTTACGACTGGGCCACAACACCCGACTGTGTTCTTCATGCCGCTGCCACAGATCAGGCAGTACCAGCTCTTCAGGTGAATATCTTTTTCATTGCAATGTATGAGGTTATTCTTATTATTTAAACTTGGGAGGTCAATTAAAGTCATGCAAGTTTGTAATGTCTTCTCTATTTTTTTGGGGGGGGGGGGGGGTCTATTTCCTGTTTGAGAGCTTTCATGTTGTTGTCGCCAAGGAGCTTTTGGACTGTGTCTCTGTGACATCATCACTGGAGGAGAGTTCCCAGTCATCTAGACTATCTGCAGTGTCTCTGTGACATCATCACTGGAGGAGAGTTCCCAGTCATCTAGACTATCTGTACCGTCTCTGACGGACCAGTTCGTCACTGGAGGAGAGTTCCCAGTCATCTAGACTATCTGCAGTGTCTCTGTGATGGACCAGTTCGTCACTGGAGGTGAGTTCCCAGTCATCTAGACTATCTGCAGTGTCTCTCTGACGGACCAGTTCATCACTGGAGGAGAGTTCCCAGTCATCTAGACTATCTGCAGTGTCTCTGTGACGGACCAGTTCATCACTGGAGGAGAGTTCCCAGTCATCTAGACTATCTGCAGTGTCTCTGTGACATCATCACTGGAGGAGAGTTCCCAGTCATCGAGACTATCTGCAGTGTCTCTGTGACGAACCAGGTCATCACTGGAGGAGAGTTCCCAGTCATCTAGACTATCTGCAGTGTCTCTGTGACGGACCAGTTCATCACTGGAGGAGAGTTCCCAGTCATCTAGACTATCTGCAGTGTCTCTGTGACGGACCAGTTCATCACTGGAGGAGAGTTCCCAGTCATCTAGACTATCTGCAGTGTCTCTGTGACG
Organism: Salvelinus fontinalis; assembly: GCF_029448725.1. Taxonomy (NCBI): domain Eukaryota; kingdom Metazoa; phylum Chordata; class Actinopteri; order Salmoniformes; family Salmonidae; genus Salvelinus; species Salvelinus fontinalis. Next base: position 4,639,441 of record NC_074668.1, on the reverse strand, counting down.
GACCAGTTCATCACTGGAGGAGAGTTCCCAGTCATCTAGACTATCTGCAGTGTCTCTGTGACGGACCAGTTCATCACTGGAGGAGAGTTCCCAGTCATCTAGACTATCTGCAGTGTCTCTGTGACGGACCAGTTCATCACTGGAGGAGAGTTCCCAGTCATCTAGACTATCTGCAGTGTCTCTGTGACGGACCAGTTCATCACTGGAGGAGAGTTCCCAGTCATCGAGACTATCTGCAGTGTCTCTGTGACGGACCAGTTCATCACTGGAGGAGAGTTCCCAGTCATCTAGACTATCTGCAGTGTCTCTGTGACATCATCACTGGAGGAGAGTTCCCAGGCATCTAGACTATCTGCAGTGTCTCTGTGACATCATCACTGGAGGAGAGTTCCCAGTCATCGAGACTATCTGCAGTGTCTCTGTGACGGACCAGTTCATCACTGGAGGAGAGTTCCCAGTCATCTAGACTATCTGCAGTGTCTCTGTGACGGACCAGTTCATCACTGGAGGAGAGTTCCCAGTCATCTAGACTATCTGCAGTGTCTCTGACGGACCAGTTCATCACTGGAGGAGAGTTCCCAGTCATCTAGACTATCTGCAGTGTCTCTGTGACGGACCAGTTCATCACTGGAGGAGAGTTCCCAGTCATCGAGACTATCTGCAGTGTCTCTGTGACGGACCAGTTCATCACTGGAGGAGAATTCCCAGTCATCGAGACTATCTGCAGTGTCTCTGTGACGGACCAGTTCATCACTGGAGGAGAGTTCCCAGTCATCTAGACTATCTGCAGTGTCTCTGTGACGGACCAGTTCATCACTGGAGGAGAGTTCCCAGTCATCTAGACTATCTGCAGTGTCTCTGTGACGGACCAGTTCATCACTGGAGGAGAGTTCCCAGTCATCTAGACTATCTGCAGTGTCTCTGTGACGGACCAGTTCATCACTGGAGGAGAGTTCCCAGTCATCTAGACTATCTGCAGTGTCTCTGTGACATCATCACTGGAGGAGAGTTCCCAGTCATCGAGACTATCTGCAGTGTCTCTGTGACGAACCAGGTCATCACTGGAGGAGAGTTCCCAGTCATCTAGACTATCTGCAGTGTCTCTGTGACGGACCAGTTCATCACTGGAGGAGAGTTCCCAGTCATCTAGACTATCTGCAGTGTCTCTGTGACGGACCAGTTCATCACTGGAGGAGAGTTCCCAGTCATCTAGACTATCTGCAGTGTCTCTGTGACGGACCAGTTCATCACTGGAGGAGAGTTCCCAGTCATCTAGACTATCTGCAGTGTCTCTGTGACGGACCAGTTCATCACTGGAGGAGAGTTCCCAGTCATCTAGACTATCTGCAGTGTCTCTGTGACGGACCAGTTCATCACTGGAGGAGAGTTCCCAGTCATCTAGACTATCTGCAGTGTCTCTGTGACGGACCAGTTCATCACTGGAGGAGAGTTCCCAGTCATCGAGACTATCTGCAGTGTCTCTGTGACGGACCAGTTCATCACTGGAGGAGAGTTCCCAGTCATCTAGACTATCTGCAGTGTCTCTGTGACATCATCACTGGAGGAGAGTTCCCAGTCATCTAGACTATCTGCAGTGTCTCTGTGACATCATCACTGGAGGAGAGTTCCCAGTCATCGAGACTATCTGCAGTGTCTCTGTGACGGACCAGTTCATCACTGGAGGAGAGTTCCCAGTCATCTAGACTATCTGCAGTGTCTCTGTGACGGACCAGTTCATCACTGGAGGAGAGTTCCCAGTCATCTAGACTATCTGCAGTGTCTCTGACGGACCAGTTCATCACTGGAGGAGAGTTCCCAGTCATCTAGACTATCTGCAGTGTCTCTGTGACGGACCAGTTCATCACTGGAGGAGAGTTCCCAGTCATCGAGACTATCTGCAGTGTCTCTGTGACGGACCAGTTCATCACTGGAGGAGAATTCCCAGTCATCGAGACTATCTGCAGTGTCTCTGTGACGGACCAGTTCATCACTGGAGGAGAGTTCCCAGTCATCTAGACTATCTGCAGTGTCTCTGTGACGGACCAGTTCATCACTGGAGGAGAGTTCCCAGTCATCTAGACTATCTGCAGTGTCTCTGTGACGGACCAGTTCATCACTGGAGGAGAGTTCCCAGTCATCTAGACTATCTGTACCGTCTCTGACGGGCCAGGTCATTACTGGGGGTGAGTTCCCAGTCATCTAGACTATCTGTAGTGTCTCTGTGGACATTCACATGACTCTCTCCTAACACACACGCCATACGTTGCTGCTTCTATTTACCTTGCTACTCAGCCACTTTACCCCTGATTGTATGCATATAACTCCCTCATCTATCACCAGTATCACTGATATGGGTATTGGTATTGTTCTTCTACATACTGTATATCTACCTCATCTATCACCAGTATCACTGATATAGCTATTGATATGTTTCTTCTACAGACTGTATATCTACATATAACTACCTCATCTATCACCAGTATCACTGATATGGGTATTGGTATTGTTCTTCTACATACTGTATATCTACCTCATCTATCACCAGTATCACTGATATAGGTATTGATATGGTTCTTCTACAGACTGTATATCTACATATAACTACCTCATCTATCACCAGTATCACTGATATAGGTATTGGTATTGTTCTTCTACATACTGTATATCTACATATAACTACCTCATCTATCACCAGTATCACTGATATGGGTATTGGTATTGTTCTTCTACATACTGTATATCTACCTCATCTATCACCAGTATCACTGATATAGGTATTGGTATTGTTCTTCTACATACTTGTATATCTACATATAACTACCTCATCTATCACCAGTATCACTGACATAGTTATTGATGTTGTTCTTGTACATACTGTATATTCTTTTGTTCTTGTTTTAATTATATATTGACACCTTCTATTTTTGAAATTGCTACTATGCAAATATGCAAGGGACAATTTCACTGCACCATTTACACTTTTTGTATCCTGTGCAATGTGACAAATAAACATCGATTTTATTTGATATAACTTGAGTTTTGTCAGAGATGGTAATGTGAAGAACAACATGACTTGTACCAAAGTCAGATTAGGATCCAGGCCAAGGACTAGATCAAGTGTATTTTAACCTGGAGTTTTTCCCTTATTCTAGTCTACTACTTTTACCACTTTTAGTCTCGAAGTCTTTGGTTGTTTACTACACTACTCACTCTGTTTAGCACATGGCCTCACATGTGAATCCTTAAAGAGATGGGTGGGGCTAAAGGTTTAAGAGGGTGTGAACGATGCTGAATGAGAGACAGAAGAGCTCTTCACTAGCTGTACCAAAACATTCAAGGGCTATTTTCTCAAAAGTGGCGTTACAAGACTATTTTTCTATCAAAGAAGAATCAACCGTAGTGTATGATTATACGATTTTCTAGATCTGAGTCTTTACTTTTATCCAATGTAAAAAAAAAACACAATTTCAAATTTTACTACATAAGACAAAAACGAGGTGATCAGTCATATTTGCTTGTTTACTGTGCTCTGACAGAAACAAATATCGTTGTGTGAACCCACTTTTTTCCACAGATTGTTTTGAACGAAACAGACATTTGTGTGGGACGACCTTGTCTGTCCAGTAGGAGGCATGCCAGCACCTCAGTCTACCCGTAGCTATGGGCCGTAGCTCAGCCTGTCAGCACTCCAGTCTACCCGTAGCTATGGGCCGTAGCTCAGCCTGCCAGCACTCCAATCTACCCGTAGCTATGGGCCGTAGCTCAGCCTGCCAGTACTCCAGTCTACCCGTAGCTATGGGCCGTAGCTCAGCCTGCCAGTACTCCAGTCTACCCGTAGCTATGGGCCGTAGCTCAGCCTGCCAGTAATCCAATCTGCCCGTAGCTTTGGGCCGTAGCTCAGCCTGCCAGCACTCCAATCTACCCGTAGCTATGGTCCGTAGCTCAGCCTGCCAGTACTCCAATCTACCCGTAGCTATGGGCCGTAGCTCAGCCTGCCAGTACTCCAATCTACCCGTAGCTATGGGCCGTAGCTCAGCCTGCCAGCACTCCAATCTACCCGTAGCTATGGGCCGTAGCTCAGCCTGCCAGTACTCCAATCTACCCGTAGCTATGGTCCGTAGCTCAGCCTGCCAGCACCCCAGTCTACCCGTAGCTGTGGGCCGTAGCTCAGCCTGCCAGCACTCCAATCTACCCGTAGCTATGGGCCGTAGCTCAGCCTGCCAGCACTCCAATCTACCCGTAGCTATGGTCCGTAGCTCAGCCTGCCAGCACTCCAATCTACCCGTAGCTGTGGGCCGTAGCTCAGCCTGCCAGCACTCCAATCTACCCGTAGCTGTGGGCCGTAGCTCAGCCTGCCAGTACTCCAATCTACCCGTAGCTATGGGCCGTAGCTCAGCCTGCCAGCACTCCAGTCTACCCGTAGCTATGGGCCGTAGCTCAGCCTGCCAGCCCTCCAGTCTACCCGTAGCTATGGGCCGTAGCTCAGCCTGCCAGCACTCCAATCTACCCGTAGCTATGGGCCGTAGCTCAGCCTGCCAGCACTCCAATCTACCCGTAGCTATGGGCCGTAGCTCAGCCTGCCAGCACTCCAATCTACCCGTAGCTATGGTCCGTAGCTCAGCCTGCCAGCACTCCAATCTACCCGTAGCTATGGGCCGTAGCTCAGCCTGCCAGCACTCCAATCTACCCGTAGCTATGGTCCGTAGCTCAGCCTGCCAGCACTCCAATCTACCCGTAGCTATGGGCCGTAGCTCAGCCTGCCAGCACTCCAATCTACCCGTAGCTATGGTCCGTAGCTCAGCCTGCCAGCACTCCAGTCTACCCGTAATTCATGTAATACAGTCAATGAAAGAGCTTACTGAATAACAGAATCTACTACCCCAAGTCATGAGTAACACAGATTATTCAATGTTGTGAAGCCTGAAAGAGAACAGTAATAACCTGATGAGAATGGAAGCTCAGCATTCAGCTAGGAGGCCTGCAATCGCTTTTAGACTTGAGGAGGGGGTTGGAGGGCATTCCATGAATTGCAAATGGTCATTGGGGGCATGGGTATGGGTGAGAGGGAGAGAGGGAGAGAGGGAGAGAGGGTGAGTGGGGTGAGAGGGGGAGAGAGGGGTGAGAGGGAGAGGAGGGAGAGTGGGGTGAGAGGGGGAGAGAGGGGTGAGAGGGAGAGGAGGGAGAGTGGGGTGAGAGGGAGGGTGGGGTGAGAGGGGTGAGGAGGGAGAGAGGGAGAGAGGGTGAGTGGGGTGAAAGGGGGAGAGAGGGGTGAGAGGGAGAGGAGGGAGAGTGGGGTGAGTGGGAGAGAGGGGGAAAACTGTAAATGACAAGGGATATCTGAAATCATTGAGAGGATGGACCATGGCCACACAGGTTGTGTCCCAACCTTGGACACGGTGCTGTCGTAGGGAAATGGACAAAATGGTCAACGATCTTTATTGAGGCTACGGCTGATTTGTCCGTCGTTTCTATACCTTTTAGAACAAGTACTGACACCAATCAGGCCTCAGAACAACGTGAAAGTAGACATCGCTCGAGACAACATCCCCGCTCGGATGGCAATGTTTACCACACAATATATGCAACTGCATAATATCACTGAGGAAATCCTTCACGCTCATAATATCACTGAGGAAATTCTTCACGCTCATAATATCACAGAGGAAATCCTTCACGCTCATAATATCACAGAGGAAATCCTTCACGCTCATAATATCTCTGAGGAAATCCTTCACGCTCATTATATCACAGAGGAAATTCTTCACGCTCATAATATCACAGAGGAAATCCTTCACGCTCATAATATCACTGAGGAAATTCTTCACGCTCATAATATCACTGAGGAAATCCTTCACGCTCATAATATCACTGAGGAAATCCTTCACGCTCATAATATCACTGAGGAAATTCTTCACGCTCATAATATCACTGAGGAAATCCTTCACGCTCATAATATCACTGAGGAAATCCTTCACGCTCATAATATCACTGAGGAAATCCTTCACGCTCATAATATCTCTGATGAAATCAATCACGCTCATAATATCACTGAGGAAATCCTTCACGCTCATAATATCTCTGAGGAAATCCTTCACGCTCATAATATCACCGAGGAAATCCTTCACACTCATAATATCACTGAGGAAATCCTTCACGCTCATAATATCACTGAGGAAATCCTTCACGCTCATAATATCACTGAGGAAATCCTTCACGCTCATAATATCACTGAGGAAATCCTTCACGCTCATAATATCACTGAGGAAATCTTTCACGCTCATAATATCACTGAGGAAATCCTTCACGCTCATTATATCACTGAGGAAATCCTTCACACTCATTATATCACTGAGGAAATCCTTCATTGTCATAATATCACTGAGGAAATCCTTCACGCTCATTATATCACAGAGGAAATCCTTCACGCTCATAATATCACTGAGGAAATCCTTCACGCTCATTATATCACAGAGGAAATTCTTCACGCTCATAATATCACAGAGGAAATCCTTCACGCTCATTATATCACAGAGGAAATTCTTCACGCTCATAATATCACAGAGGAAATCCTTCACGCTCATAATAACACAGAGGAAATCCTTCACGCTTATAATATCACTGAGGAAATCCTTCACGCTCATAATATCACTGAGGAAATCCTTCACGCTCATTATATCACTGAGGAAATCCTTCACACTCATTATATCTCTGAGGAAATCCTTCATAATCCTTCATAATATCACTGAGGAAATCCTTCACGCTCATTATATCACTGAGGAAATTCTTCACGCTCATAATATCACAGAGGAAATCCTTCACACTCATTATATCTCTGAGGAAATCCTTCATAATCCTTCATAATATCACTGAGGAAATCCTTCACGCTCATTATATCACTGAGGAAATTCTTCACGCTCATAATATCACAGAGGAAATCCTTCATTGTCTTCCTGTTCACTCTACTAACGAGGAAGAGCATGCTATGTCTGCCTACAGAATAAGACAAAATGATTGATCGTTAAGGACATTTAAATTAAAGAAAGTGACTGGGTGTGTCCCAAATGGCACCCTATTCCCTATATAGTGCACTACTTTTGACTACAGTGCTATTCCCTATATAGTGCACTACGTTAGACCAGAGCCCTATTCCCTATATAGTGAACTACGTTAGACCAGAGCCCTATTCCCTATATAGTGCACTACGTTAGACCAGAGCCCTATTCCCTATATAGTGAACTACGTTAGACCAGAGCCCTATTCCCTATATAGTGCACTACGTTAGACCAGAGCCCTATTCCCTATATAGTGAACTACGTTAGACCAGAGCCCTATTCCCTATATAGTGCACTACGTTAGACCAGAGCCCTATTCCCTATATAGTGAACTACTTTAGACCAGAGCCCTATTCCCTATATAGTGCACTACTTTAGACCAGAGCTTATTCTACTATTGTAAAAACTTCAGTGCCCATAGTGCACTACATAGGGAATAGGGTGCCATTGGGACAAACTCCTGCCATTTACTTTCAACTTGCTAAAATAAAACAGCTGGTTCTATAATACCTTTACCATTAAACAGGACTCACCTGGTTCTATAATACCTTCACCATTAAACAGGACTCACCTGTCTCTATAATACCTTTACCATTAAACAGGACTCACCTGGTTCTATAATACCTTTACCATTAAACAGGACTCACCTGTCTCTATAATACCTTTACCATTAAACAGGATTCACCTGGTTCTATAATACCTTCACCATTAAACAGGACTCACGTGGCTCTATAATACCTTCACCATTAAACAGGACTCACCTGGCTCTATAATACCTTCACCATTAAACAGGACTCACCTGTCTCTATAATATCTTTACCATTAAACAGAACTCACCTGGCTCTATAATATCTTTACCATTAAACAGGACTCACCTGTCTCTATAATACCTTCACCATTAAACAGGACTCACCTGTCTCTATAATACCTTTACCATTAAACAGGACTGACCTGGTTCTATAATACCTTTACCATTAAACAGGACTCACCTGGTTCTATAATACCTTTACCATTAAACAGGACTCACCTGTCTCTATAATACTTTCACCATTAAACAGGATTCACCTGGTTCTATAATATCTTTACCATTAAACAGGACTCACCTGGTTCTATAATACCTTTACCATTAAACAGGACTCACCTGTCTCTATAATACCTTTACCATTAAACAGGACTCACCTGTCTCTATAATACCTTTACCATTAAACAGGACTCACCTGTCTCTATAATACCTTTACCATTAAACAGGACTCACCTGTCTCTATAATACCTTTACCATTAAACAGGACTCACCTGGTTCTATAATACTTTCACCATTAAACAGGACTCACCTGTCTCTATAATACCTTTACCATTAAACAGGATTCACCTGTCTCTATAATACTTTCACCATTAAACAGGACTCACCTGTCTCTATAATACCTTTACCATTAAACAGGATTCACCTGTCTCTATAATACCTTTACCATTAAACAGGACTCACCTGGCTCTATAATACTTTCACCATTAAACAGAACTCACCTGTCTCTATAATACCTTTACCATTAAACAGGACTCACCTGGCTCTATAATACCTTCATCATTAAACAGGACTCACCTGGTTCTATAATACCTTCACCATTAAACAGGACTCACCTGGTTCTATAATACCTTCACCATTAAACAGGACTCACCTGTCTCTATAATACCTTTACCATTAAACAGGACTCACCTGTCTCTATAATACTTTCACCATTAAACAGGATTCACCTGGCTCTATAATACCTTCATCATTAAACAGGACTCACCTGGTTCTATAATACCTTCACCATTAAACAGGACTCACCTGGTTCTATAATACCTTCACCATTAAACAGGACTCACCTGTCTCTATAATACCTTCACCATTAAACAGGACTCACCTGGTTCTATAATACCTTTACCATTAAACAGGACTCACCTGTCTCTATAATACCTTTTACCATTAAACAGGACTCACCTGGTTCTATAATACCTTTACCATTAAACAGGACTCACCTGTCTCTATAATACCTTTACCATTAAACAGGACTCACCTGGCTCTATAATACCTTCACCATTAAACAGGACTCACCTGGCTCTATAACACATCTAATACCTTTTTTTTTAAGGCCGCGTGATGCGGCTCTAATGATGATTTTTAAAAAGTCGTCATTCTTTTTGCGCAGGCTGTACACACATATCATCAGTCTCTCGTTCACAATTTGTCAAGGCTTCATAATGCATCGAATTTCCCGGCAACGTCCCCTTTGTGGCCGTAATGCACCCTAAAAAAATCCATGCCTTTTTTTGTGCCCTGAGTGCTGCGCGCTCTCCATCACGTGATCCGGTCTTTCTCACAGGCTACAAGTGAAGACAGACACAGCTGGGATGCAACTGCGCCGGTCCTTATCCAATTTAGAGGGGCATATTGAAGATATCGGAAGAACTGTCCACGTTTACTTTTCATCAGGCAACAAGATGAGTAGGACTAACGAAAAGTAAAAGCACTAGCCTGTGTCAATCTACTATCCCCCATAGTACCACCCTCAGCACCACTCATTGTAGAGGGTTAATGAATATACTATATCAACAAGATGAATACAGAGATCCTTTCATCAACACCCGTGTGCAGAGTAGTGACACATTGCAATGGAATCCATAGATATCTAAGACCAACTAGTACTTTGACAGTTGTTGCTGCTTCGCATGATGTATTGTTGTCTCTACCTTCTTGGCCTTTGTGCTGTTGTCTGTGACCCAAAAGGTTTGTACCATGTTTTGTGCTGCTACCATGTTGTGTTGCTGCCATGATGTGTTGCTACCATGTTGTTGTCATATTGTGTTGCTGCCATGCTGTGTTGCTACCATGTTGTTGTCATATTGTGTTGCTGCCATGATGTGTTGCTACCATGTTGTTGTCATATTGTGTTGCTGCCATGATATGTTGTTGTCTTAGGTCTCTCTTTATGTAGTGTTGTGTTGTCTCTCTTGTCGTGATGTGTTTTTTCTCCTATATTTATATTTTATTTTTAATCCCAGGCCCCCGTCCCCACAGGAGGCCTTTTGCCTTTTGGTAGGCCGTCATTGTAAATAAGAACTTGTTCTTAACTGACTTGCCTAGTTAAATGAAGTTAAATAAAACAGTTTTAAAAATACTTTGCTACCGAAGGACAAAAAGTTGAACACCAATATTTAATTTAACACCCAATAACTATTTTTATTATAAGACCCAATACTCTATTTTTGATATAACACCCAAACACTCTTCATGTACAGTATACTTTGAAATCACATGGCGAGATGGAGAGTGCCTGGTAACTCCAGTGGGGGTCATAACCAGTTTGGCCAGGGCAGTTTCTAAGGGCCTCGTTTGGTTTGCAATGCTCAATCATTCAAGAGGAACGACGGACGTGGAGAACGTTCAGGAGGAATGACGGACGGAAACAACGTTCAACAGGAACGACGGACGGAAACATCGTTCAAGAGGAACGACGGATGGGAAGAACGTTCAAGAGGAACGACGGATGGAAACATCGTTCAAGAGGAACGACGGACGGGAAACATCGTTCAAGAGGAACGACGGATGGGAAGAACGTTCAAGAGGAACGACGGATGGGAAGAACGTTCAAGAGGAACAACGGATGGGATGAACGTTCAAGAGGAATGACGGATGGGAAGAACGTTCAAGAGGAACGACGGACGGAAACATCGTTCAAGAGGAACGACGGATGGAAACATCGCTCAAGAGGAACAACGGACGGAAACATCGTTCAAGAGGAACGACGGATGTGGAGAACGTTCAAGAGGAAGGACGGATGGGAAACATCGTTCAAGAGGAACGACGGACGGGAAACATCGTTCAAGAGGAATGACGGACGGAAACATCGTTCAAGAGGAACGACGGACGGGAAACATCGTTCAAGAGGAACGACGGACGGAAACATCGTTCAAGAGGAACGACGGATGGAAACATCGTTCAAGAGGAACAACGGACGGGAAACATCGTTCAAGAGGAACAACGGACGGAAACATCGTTCAAGAGGAACAACGGATGGAAACATCGTTCAAGAGGAACGACGGACGTGGAGAACGTTCAAGAGGAACGACGGACGTGGAGAACGTTCAAGAGGAACGACGGATGGGAAACATCGTTCAAGAGGAACGACGGACGGGAAACATCGTTCAAGAGGAATGACGGACGGAAACATCGTTCAAGAGGAACGACGGACGGGAAACATCGTTCAAGAGGAACGACGGACGGAAACATTGTTCAAGAGGAACGACGGATGGAAACATCGTTCAAGAGGAACAACGGACGGGAAACATCGTTCAAGAGGAACGACGGACGGAAACATCGTTCAAGAGGAACGACGGATGGAAACATCGTTCAAGAGGAACGACGGATGGAAACATCGTTCAAGAGGAACAACGGACGGGAAACATCGTTCAAGAGGAACAACGGACGGGAAACATCTTTCAAGAGGAACGACGGACGGGAAACATCGTTCAAGAGGAACGACGGATGGAAACATTGTTCAAGAGGAACGACGGATGGAAACATCGTTCAAGAGGAACAACGGACGGAAACATTGTCCAAGAGGAACGACGGACGGGAAACATCGTTCAAGAGGAACGACGGATGGAAACATCGTTCAAGAGGAACAACGGACGGGAAACATCGTTCAAGAGGAACGACGGACGGGAAACATCATTCAAGAGGAACGACGGACGGAAACATCGTTCAAGAGGAACGACGGATGGAAACATTATTCAAGAGGAATGACGGATGGGTAGAACGTTCAAGAGGAATGACGGACGTGGAGAACGTTCAAGAGGAGCAACGGACGTGGAGAACGTTCAAGAGGAATGGCGGATGGAAACATTATTCAAGAAGAACGACGGACAGAAACAACAAATTCAACAAACTCCCAAAGAGTTCTAAAATGTGTTTGTTTCATCGCACATTTGGAAAAGGGTTTAAACAAGTGTGCTATGATGAAGTGCTCACACCCAGTGCGTTCAACGATTTCATTATCTCAGGAAGTTTATTCAGGGCTGTATAAATTACACACTTAATGTGTGACAATTCCCTATTGTTCTTGAGGCTGACTTTCGTGTTCAAACCTGCAAAGCCAAATATTTTTCAAAGGATATGTACATTTAAGAAGAATGCATTATCTTTTGGGAAGTTCTCATATTCATATAATATTTTTGGCAAAGTATGTGGACACCTGCTCGTCGAACATCTCATTCCAAAATCATAGGCAATAATATGGAGTTGGTCCCCCTTTGCTGCTATAACAGCCTCCACTCTTCTGGGAAGGCTTTCCACTAGATGTTGGAACATTGCTGCGGGGACTTGCTTCCGTTCAGCCACAAGAGCATTAGTGAGGTCGGGCACTGATGTTGGGTGATTAGGCCTGGCTCGCAGTCAGTGTTTCAATTCATCCCAAAGGTGTTCGATGGGGTTGATGTCAGGGCTCTGTGCAGGCCAGTCAAGTTCTTACACACAGGCCTCGACAAACCATTTCTGTGTGGACCTCACTTAGTGAACGGGGGCATTGTCAAGCTGAAACAGGAAAGGGCCTTCCCCAAACTGTTACCACAAAGTTGGAAGCACAGAATCCTCTAGAATGTCATTGTATGCTGTAGCGTTCAGATTTCCCTTCACTGTAACTAAGGGGCCCGAACCATGAAAAACAGCCCCAGACCATTATTCCTCATCCACCAAACTTTACAGTTGGCATTATGCATTGGAGCAGGTAGTGTTCTCCTGGTAAACCCAGATTCGTCCGTCGGACTGCCAGATGGTGAAGAGAGATTCATCACTCCAGAGAACGCTTTTCCACTGCTCCAGAGTCCATTGGCTGCGAGCTTTACACCACCCCAGCCGACGCTTGGCATTGCGCATTGTGATCTTAGGTTTGTGTGCGGCTGCTCAGCCATGGAAACCCATTTCATGAAGCTCCTGGTGAACAGTTTATTGTGCTGACGTTGCTTCCAGAAGCAGTTTGGAACTCGGTAGTGAGTGTTGCAACTGAGGACAGACGATATTTCAGCACTCTGCAGTCCAGTTCTGTGAGCTTGTGTGGCCTACCACTTCACGGCTGAGCCGTTGTTGCTCCTAGACGTTTTCACTTCACAATAACAGCACTTACAGTTTTCCCGGGGCAGCTCTAGCAGGGCTGAAATTTGATGAACTTACTTGGAAAGGTGGCTTGGAAAGGTGGCATCCTATGATGGTGCCACGTTGAAAGTCACTGAGCTCTTCAGTACGGGCCATTCTACTGTCAATGTTTGTTTATGGCGATTGCATGGCTGTGTATACTATTTGATACATCTGTCAGCACAGGTGTGGCTGAAATAGCCGAATCCACAAATTTGAAGGGGTGTCCACATACCTTTGGCCGTGCAGTGTATGTGATCCTTCAATCGCAGTAATTCAAGGTATGTATCGAGGGGCACAACATGGCCCTAAAAAATGCCAAAAATGTGTCTGTTGGCTGCCAGCCAAGGCAAAGGATGTATAACGAATGCAAGATGTATGGGAGTCCCTGAGCTCTGCAAGCCTTCAATTGAACAGGGATATTTACCCTGTCAGAGAACAGAGACCCATGGCTATATCAGGTTTTTATCTTATCGTTTTGTTGCCCTATTATCATTCCACTACTGCACGCATAAGAGGTTAGCAGTCTCAAAGTTAGAGAAGGCGGGCTGGTAATCTGAAGGTATCCTTTTCAAATCACAGGACTGACTGTATTGGAAACTGGCGGGAATGTAACAACAGTTAGATTTATATCCATTTTTGAAGGACAGCAAAGTCATCTATTTAATTCATATAATTAATATCTCTGTGCGACCAGACGCTGAGTCAATAGAAGGCCATCCTAAGAGTCCCCGCCAGTGCATTAGCATATTTCTGACAGACATCGGTAGCCAGTCAGACAGTAGACATAAAAGCTTGTAGTCAATCATTTACAATGTTTCCAGACCCTTTTCCAACCAGCGGTGAACAAATTAGTAGAATCCTCCTCTGTCTTTCTCTCAATGACAGGGAACCAGTCATACTCTTCCAGAATCCACAGCAGATTTAGAACACGGCTGAGGTTATTTTTCAGTGTTTACAAGGTGTTCTCAATAAAAAAGAGACCCTCATTATAGAGTGAACTGGGAACTAATGGACTAATGGAAATGTTTCCAGTAGGTGCACCACCACTGGGGAAAGGCATTGTTCATCAGCGATGCACGTACAGCGCTATAGGAATACGAGAGCACTGCTGTCATTAAGTTTGTCTGTTTCCCAAAAAATAAGAAGAGAAGGAATGTAAAATATTGTGTAATGTAGCTTGTCTGAAGGAGCTACTCCTTCAGACAAGCTACATTACACAATATTTTATATTCCTTCTCTTCTTATTTTTGGGAAACAGACAAAGTTACAACGCAGACCCCCACCGTTGTGATTTTTCGGGTAATTTAACACAAAGATAATGATTAGCATTACAAGAGATGGGTTTTCGGGGAATGTAACAAAAAAAATACCAATTAGCATTACAAGAGATTGGATTTCCAACAATAGCTCTTATATCGCTTTTCAACCACATGGTGACTCTTCTATGTTAGCTTGCCCTGAGGTGTCACTGCCGTCAAAATGTGACGTTATGTTACCTCACATGGAGCTTTAACTGACAATGTTTGTCTATGGAGATTGCATGGCGGTGTGCTTGGTTTAATACACCTGTCAACAACGGGTGTGGTTGAATTGGCCCGAATTCACTCATTTGAAGGCGTGTCCATATACTTTTGTATAAATAGTGTATGTGAAAACGGAACAATGACATGCACCCAATTCACCCATTTGTCAGCTACCTACAATGGCCAAATTGATAACCAATTATGATGGTATTTCCTATTCTTAAGTTCCTCTAACAAGATGAGATTGGCCAGAGTCATAAAATGAACGGTCACTCACAGCATTGTAAAACCGTCTACTGTAAGCTACAGGAATGTCCGTGTTAAAGATATACTCTGCTGTTTGTGGCCTAGGAAGTGGAACGGCGCAGGTCACTACTCAGGGCCAGGGCCAGAAACATAGCAGCCCGAAACACAGCAAACAGGTTCCAACCTCATAGTTGCGCAGTCCTTTGATCAATAAAAAGAATCCAAGGAATTTTTTCCACCGAGGTTTGTTACCATTGCCAGATGTGAAATGAAACGCGTGACTTTCAATGGGGCTGGGCTTTTACATGCCTTGGAAGGAAAGACAACTGAGCTACAGGCTGTTGTGAGGACAGAAGATCTGAAAGGGCCTGTAGACTTTGACTTTGATTTTTCTGATCGTTTACAGCATGTTGTCGTCCGCCTGCCCTTTCCTCAATACCAGCCTGCCCTTTCCTCAATACCAGCCTGCCCTTTCCTCAATACCAGCCTACCCTTTCCTCAATACCAGCCTGCCCTTTCCTCAATACCAGCCTGCTCTTTCCTCAATACCAGCCTGCCCTTTCCTCAATACCAGCCTGCTCTTTCCTCAATACCAGCCTGCCCTTTCCTCAATACCAGCCTGCTCTTTCCTCAATACCAGCCTGCTCTTTCCTCAATACCAGCCTGCTCTTTCCTCAATACCAGCCTGCCCTTTCCTCAATACCAGCCTGCTCTTTCCTCAATACCAGCCTGCTCTTTCCTCAATACCAGCCTGCTCTTTCCTCAATACCAGCCTGCTCTTTCCTCAATACCAGCCTGCTCTTTCCTCAATACCAGCCTGCTCTTTCCTCAATACCAGCCTGCTCTTTCCTCAATATCAGCCTGCTCTTTCCTCAATACCAGCCTGCCCTTTCCTCAATACCAGCCTGCTCTTTCCTCAATATCAGCCTGCTCTTTCCTCAATACCAGCCTGCTCTTTCCTCAATATCAGCCTGCTCTTTCCTCAATACCAGCCTGCCCTTTCCTCAATACCAGCCTGCCCTTTCCTGAATATCAGCCTGCCCATTTCTCAATACCAGCCTGCCCATTTCTCAATACCAGCCTGCCCTTTCCTCAATACCAGCCTGCCCTTTCCTAAATACCAGCCTGCCCTTTCCTCAATACCAGCCTGCCCTTTCCTCAATACCAGCCTACTCTTTCCTCAATACCAGCCAGCCCTTTCCTCAATACCAGCCTGCCCTTTCCTCAATACCAGCCTGCCCTTTCCTCAATACCAGCCTACCCTTTTCTCAATACCAGCCTGCCCTTTCCTCAATACCAGCCTGCCCTTTCCTCAATACCAGCCTGCCCTTTCCTCAATACCAGCCTGCCCTTTCCTCAATACCAGCCTGCCCTTTCCTCAATACCAGCCTGCTCTTTCCTCAATACCAGCCTGCCCTTTCCTCAATATCAGCCTGCCCTTTCAGCCTGCCCTTTCCTCAATACCAGCCTGCTCTTTCCTCAATACAAGCCTGCTCTTTCCTCAATACCAGCCTGCTCTTTCCTCAATACCAGCCTGCTCTTTCCTCAATACCAGCCTGCCGTTTCCTCAATACCAGCCTGCCCTTTCCTCAATACCAGCCTGCCCTTTCCTCAATACCAGCCTGCCCTTTTCTCAATACCAGCCTGCCCTTTCAGCCTGCCCTTTCCTCAATACCAGCCTGGCCTTTCCTCAATACCAGCCTGCCCTTTCCTCAATACCAGCCTGCCCTTTCCTCAATACCAGCCTGCCCTTTCGTCAATACCAGCCTGCTCTTTCCTCAATACCAGCCTGCCCTTTCCTCAATACCAGCCTGCCCTTTCAGCCTGCCCTTTCCTCAATACCAGCCTGCCCTTTCAGCCTGCCCTTTCCTCAATACCAGCCTGCCCTTTCCTCAATACCAGCCTGCCCTTTCAGCCTGCCCTTTCCTCAATACCAGCCTGCCCTTTCCTCAATACCAGCCTGCCCTTTCAGCCTGCCCTTTCCTCAATACCAGCCTGCCCTTTCCTCAATACCAGCCTGCTCTTTCCTCAATACCAGCCTGCCCTTTCCTCAATACCAGCCTGCTCTTTCCTCAATACCAGCCTGCTCTTTCCTCAATACCAGCCTGCTCTTTCCTCAATACCAGCCTGCTCTTTCCTCAATACCAGCCTTCCCTTTCCTCAATACCAGCCTGCCCTTTCCTCAATACCAGCCTGCTCTTTCAGCCTGCCCTTTCCTCAATACCAGCCTGCCCTTTCCTCAATACCAGCCTGCCCTTTCCTCAATACCAGCCTGCCCTTTCCTCAATACCAGCCTGCCCTTTCAGCCTGCCCTTTCCTCATTACCAGCCTGCCCTTTCCTCAATACCAGCCTGCCCTTTCCTCAATACCAGCCTGCCCTTTCCTCAATACCAGCCTGCCCTTTCCTCAATACCAGCCTGCTCTTTCCTCAATACCAGCCTGCCCTTTTCTCAATACCAGCCTGCCCTTTCAACCTGCCCTTTCCTCAATACCAGCCTGCCCTTTCAGCCTGCTCTTTCCTCAATACCAGCCTGCTCTTTCCTCAATACCAGCCTGCCCTTTTCTCAATACCAGCCTGCCCTTTCAGCCTGCCCTTTCCTCAATACCAGCCTGCCCTTTCCTCAATACCAGCCTGCCCTTTCAGCCTGCCCTTTCAGCCTGCCCTTTCCTCAATACCAGCCTGCCCTTTCCTCAATACCAGCCTGCCCTTTCCTCAATACCAGCCTGCCCTTTCCTCAATACCAGCCTGCCCTTTCAGCCTGCCCTTTCCTCAATACCAGCCTTCCCTTTCCTCAATACCAGCCTGCCCTTTCCTCAATACCAGCCTGCCCTTTCCTCAATACCAGCCTGCCCTTTCCTCAATACCAGCCAGCCCTTTCCTCAATACCAGCCTGCTCTTTCAGACTGCCCTTTCCTCAATACCAGCCTGCCCTTTCCTCAATACCAGCCTGCTCTTTCCTCAATACCAGCCTGCTCTTTCCTCAATACCAGCCTGCTCTTTCCTCAATACCTGCCTGCCCTTTCCTCAATACCAGCCTGCTCTTTCCTCAATACCAGCCTGCTCTTTCCTCAATACCAGCCTGCCCTTTTCTCAATACCAGCCTGCCCTTTCCTCAATACCAGCCTGCCCTTTTCTCAATACCAGCCTGCCCTTTCCTCAATACCAGCCTGCCCTTTTCTCAATACCAGCCTGCCCTTTCCTCAATACCAGCCTGCCCTTTCCTGAATATCAGCCTGCCCATTTCTCAATACCAGCCTGCCCATTTCTCAATCCCAGCCTGCCCTTTCCTCAATACCAGCCTGCCCTTTCCTCAATACCAGCCTGCCCTTTCCTCAATACCAGCCTGCCCTTTCAGCCTGCCCTTTCCTCAATACCAGCCTGCCCTTTCCTCAATACCAGCCTGCCCTTTCCTCAATACCAGCCTGCCCTTTCCTCAATACCAGCCTGCCCTTTCCTCAATACCAGCCTGCCCTTTCCTCAATACCAGCCTGCCCTTTCCTCAATACCAGCCTGCCCTTTCCTCAATACCAGCCTACCCTTTTCTCAATACCAGCCTGCCCTTTCCTCAATACCAGCCTGCCCTTTCCTCAATACCAGCCTGCCCTTTCCTCAATACCAGCCTGCCCTTTCCTCAATACCAGCCTGCCCTTTCCTCAATACCAGCCTGCCCTTTCAGCCTGCCCTTTCCTCAATACCAGCCTGCTCTTTCCTCAATACCAGCCTGCCCTTTCCTCAATACCAGCCTGCCCTTTCAGCCTGCCCTTTCCTCAATACCAGCCTGCTCTTTCCTCAATACAAGCCTGCTCTTTCCTCAATACCAGCCTGCTCTTTCCTCAATACCAGCCTGCTCTTTCCTCAATACCAGCCTGCCCTTTCCTCAATACCAGCCTGCCCTTTCCTCAATACCAGCCTGCCCTTTCCTCAATACCAGCCTGCACTTTTCTCAATACCAGCCTGCCCTTTCAGCCTGCCCTTTCCTCAATACCAGCCTGCCCTTTCCTCAATACCAGCCTGCCCTTTCCTCAATACCAGCCTGCCCTTTCCTCAATACCAGCCTGCCCTTTCGTCAATACCAGCCTGCTCTTTCCTCAATATCAGCCTGCCCTTTCCTCAATACCAGCCTGCCCTTTCGTCAATACCAGCCTGCTCTTTCCTCAATACCAGCCTGCCCTTTCCTCAATACCAGCCTGCCCTTTCCTCAATACCAGCCTGCCCTTTCAGCCTGCCCTTTCCTCAATACCAGCCTGCCCTTTCCTCAATACCAGCCTGCCCTTTCAGCCTGCCCTTTCCTCAATACCAGCCTGCCCTTTCCTCAATACCAGCCTGCCCTTTCAGCCTGCCCTTTCCTCAATACCAGCCTGCCCTTTCCTCAATACCAGCCTGCTCTTTCCTCAATACCAGCCTGCCCTTTCCTCAAAACCAGCCTGCTCTTTCCTCAATACCAGCCTGCTCTTTCCTCAATACCAGCCTGCTCTTTCCTCAATACCAGCCTGCTCTTTCCTCAATACCAGCCTGCCATTTCCTCAATACCAGCCTGCCCTTTCCTCAATACCAGCCTGCCCTTTCCTCAATACCAGCCTGCTCTTTCAGCCTGCCCTTTCCTCAATACCAGCCTGCCCTTTCCTCAATACCAGCCTGCCCTTTCCTCAATACCAGCATGCCCTTTCCTCAATACCAGCCTGCTCTTTCCTCAATACCAGCCTGCTCTTTCCTCAATACCAGCCTGCCCTTTCCTCAATACCAGCCTGCCCTTTCCTCAATACCAGCCTGCCCTTTCCTCAATACCAGCCTGCCCTTTTCTCAATACCAGCCTGCCCTTTCAGCCTGCCCTTTCCTCAATACCAGCCTGGCCTTTCCTCAATACCAGCCTGCCTTTTCCTCAATACCAGCCTGCCCTTTCCTCAATACCAGCCTGCCCTTTCGTCAATACCAGCCTGCTCTTTCCTCAATACCAGCCTGCCCTTTCCTCAATACCAGCCTGCCCTTTCAGCCTGCCCTTTCCTCAATACCAGCCTGCCCTTTCCTCAATACCAGCCTGCCCTTTCAGCCTGCCCTTTCCTCAATACCAGCCTGCCCTTTCCTCAATACCAGCCTGCTCTTTCCTCAATACCAGCCTGCCCTTTCCTCAATACCAGCCTGCTCTTTCCTCAATACCAGCCTGCTCTTTCCTCAATACCAGCCTGCTCTTTCCTCAATACCAGCCTGCTCTTTCCTCAATACCAGCCTGCCCTTTCCTCAATACCAGCCTGCCCTTTCCTCAATACCAGCCTGCCCTTTCAGCCTGCTCTTTCCTCAATACCAGCCTGCTCTTTCCTCAATACCAGCCTGCCCTTTCAGCCTGCCCTTTCCTCAATACCAGCCTGCCCTTTCCTCAATACCAGCCTGCCCTTTCAGCCTGCCCTTTCAGCCTGCCCTTTCCTCAATACCAGCCTGCCCTTTCCTCAATACCAGCCTGCCCTTTCAGCCTGCCCTTTCCTCAATACCAGCCTGCTCTTTCCTCAATACAAGCCTGCTCTTTCCTCAATACCAGCCTGCTCTTTCCTCAATACCAGCCTGCTCTTTCCTCAATACCAGCCTGCCCTTTCCTCAATACCAGCCTGCCCTTTCCTCAATACCAGCCTGCCCTTTCCTCAATACCAGCCTGCCCTTTTCTCAATACCAGCCTGCCCTTTCAGCCTGCCCTTTCCTCAATACCAGCCTGGCCTTTCCTCAATACCAGCCTGCCCTTTCCTCAATACCAGCCTGCCCTTTCGTCAATACCAGCCTGCTCTTTCCTCAATACCAGCCTGCCCTTTCCTCTATACCAGCCTGCCCTTTCAGCCTGCCCTTTCCTCAATACCAGCCTGCCCTTTCAGCCTGCCCTTTCCTCAATACCAGCCTGCCCTTTCCTCAATACCAGCCTGCCCTTTCAGCCTGCCCTTTCCTCAATACCAGCCTGCCCTTTCCTCAATACCAGCCTGCCCTTTCAGCCTGCCCTTTCCTCAATACCAGCCTGCCCTTTCCTCAATACCAGCCTGCTCTTTCCTCAATACCAGCCTGCCCTTTCCTCAATACCAGCCTGCTCTTTCCTCAATACCAGCCTGCTCTTTCCTCAATACCAGCCTGCTCTTTCCTCAATACCAGCCTGCTCTTTCCTCAATACCAGCCTGCCCTTTCCTCAATACCAGCCTGCCCTTTCCTCAATACCAGCCTGCTCTTTCAGCCTGCCCTTTCCTCAATACCAGCCTGCCCTTTCCTCAATACCAGCCTGCCCTTTCCTCAATACCAGCCTGCCCTTTCCTCAATACCAGCCTGCCCTTTCAGCCTGCCCTTTCCTCATTACCAGCCTGCCCTTTCCTCAATACCAGCCTGCCCTTTCCTCAATACCAGCCTGCCCTTTCCTCAATACCAGCCTGCCCTTTCCTCAATACCAGCCTGCTCTTTCCTCAATACCAGCCTGCCCTTTTCTCAATACCAGCCTGCCCTTTCAACCTGCCCTTTCCTCAATACCAGCCTGCCCTTTCAGCCTGCTCTTTCCTCAATACCAGCCTGCTCTTTCCTCAATACCAGCCTGCCCTTTTCTCAATACCAGCCTGCCCTTTCAGCCTGCCCTTTCCTCAATACCAGCCTGCCCTTTCCTCAATACCAGCCTGCCCTTTCAGCCTGCCCTTTCAGCCTGCCCTTTCCTCAATACCAGCCTGCCCTTTCCTCAATACCAGCCTGCCCTTTCCTCAATACCAGCCTGCCCTTTCCTCAATACCAGCCTGCCCTTTCAGCCTGCCCTTTCCTCAATACCAGCCTTCCCTTTCCTCAATACCAGCCTGCCCTTTCCTCAATACCAGCCTGCCCTTTCCTCAATACCAGCCCGCCCTTTCCTCAATACCAGCCTGCCCTTTCAGACTGCCCTTTCCTCAATACCAGCCTGCCCTTTCCTCAATACCAGCTTGCTC
The DNA here is from genome assembly GCF_029448725.1 of Salvelinus fontinalis. NCBI lineage: Eukaryota > Metazoa > Chordata > Actinopteri > Salmoniformes > Salmonidae > Salvelinus > Salvelinus fontinalis. Next base: position 4,617,521 of record NC_074668.1, on the reverse strand, counting down.
TTTCCTCAATACCAGCCTGCTCTTTCCTCAATACCAGCCTGCTCTTTCCTCAATACCTGCCTGCCCTTTCCTCAATACCAGCCTGCTCTTTCCTCAATACCAGCCTGCTCTTTCAGCCTGCCCTTTCCTCAATACCAGCCTGCCGTTTTCCTCAATACCAGCCTGCCCTTTCCTCAATACCAGCCTGCCCTTTTCTCAATACCAGCCTGCCCTTTCAGCCTGCCCTTTCCTCAATACCAGCCTGGCCTTTCCTCAATACCAGCCTGCCCTTTCCTCAATACCAGCCTGCCCTTTCCTCAATACCAGCCTGCCCTTTCGTCAATACCAGCCTGCTCTTTCCTCAATACCAGCCTGCCCTTTCCTCAATACCAGCCTGCCCTTTCAGCCTGCCCTTTCCTCAATACCAGCCTGCCCTTTCAGCCTGCCCTTTCCTCAATACCAGCCTGCCCTTTCCTCAATACCAGCCTGCCCTTTCAGCCTGCCCTTTCCTCAATACCAGCCTGCCCTTTCCTCAATACCAGCCTGCCCTTTCAGCCTGCCCTTTCCTCAATACCAGCCTGCCCTTTCCTCAATACCAGCCTGCTCTTTCCTCAATACCAGCCTGCCCTTTCCTCAATACCAGCCTGCTCTTTCCTCAATACCAGCCTGCTCTTTCCTCAATACCAGCCTGCTCTTTCCTCAATACCAGCCTGCTCTTTCCTCAATACCAGCCTGCCCTTTCCTCAATACCAGCCTGCCCTTTCCTCAATACCAGCCTGCTCTTTCAGCCTGCCCTTTCCTCAATACCAGCCTGCCCTTTCCTCAATACCAGCCTGCCCTTTCCTCAATACCAGCCTGCCCTTTCCTCAATACCAGCCTGCCCTTTCAGCCTGCCCTTTCCTCATTACCAGCCTGCCCTTTCCTCAATACCAGCCTGCCCTTTCCTCAATACCAGCCTGCCCTTTCCTCAATACCAGCCTGCCCTTTCCTCAATACCAGCCTGCTCTTTCCTCAATACCAGCCTGCCCTTTTCTCAATACCAGCCTGCCCTTTCAACCTGCCCTTTCCTCAATACCAGCCTGCCCTTTCAGCCTGCTCTTTCCTCAATACCAGCCTGCTCTTTCCTCAATACCAGCCTGCCCTTTTCTCAATACCAGCCTGCCCTTTCAGCCTGCCCTTTCCTCAATACCAGCCTGCCCTTTCCTCAATACCAGCCTGCCCTTTCAGCCTGCCCTTTCAGCCTGCCCTTTCCTCAATACCAGCCTGCCCTTTCCTCAATACCAGCCTGCCCTTTCCTCAATACCAGCCTGCCCTTTCCTCAATACCAGCCTGCCCTTTCAGCCTGCCCTTTCCTCAATACCAGCCTTCCCTTTCCTCAATACCAGCCTGCCCTTTCCTCAATACCAGCCTGCCCTTTCCTCAATACCAGCCTGCCCTTTCCTCAATACCAGCCCGCCCTTTCCTCAATACCAGCCTGCCCTTTCAGACTGCCCTTTCCTCAATACCAGCCTGCCCTTTCCTCAATACCAGCCTGCTCTTTCCTCAATACCAGCCTGCTCTTTCCTCAATACCAGCCTGCTCTTTCCTCAATACCTGCCTGCCCTTTCCTCAATACCAGCCTGCTCTTTCCTCAATACCAGCCTGCTCTTTCCTCAATACCAGCCTGCCCTTTTCTCAATACCAGCCTGCCATTTCCTCAATACCAGCCTGCCCTTTTCTCAATACCAGCCTGCCCTTTCCTCAATACCAGCCTGCCCTTTTCTCAATACCAGCCTGCCCTTTCCTCAATACCAGCCTGCCCTTTCCTGAATATCAGCCTGCCCATTTCTCAATACCAGCCTGCCCATTTCTCAATACCAGCCTGCCCTTTCCTCAATACCAGCCTGCCCTTTCCTCAATACCAGCCTGCCCTTTCCTCAATACCGGCCTGCCCTTTCAGCCTGCCCTTTCCTCAATACCAGCCTGCCCTTTCCTCAATACCAGCCTGCCCTTTCCTCAATACCAGCCTGCTCTTTCCTCAATACCAGCCTGCCCTTTCCTCAATACCAGCCTGCCCTTTCCTCAATACCAGCCTACCCTTTTCTCAATACCAGCCTGCCCTTTCCTCAATACCAGCCTGCCCTTTCCTCAATACCAGCCTGCCCTTTCCTCAATACCAGCCTGCCCTTTCCTCAATACCAGCCTGCCCTTTCCTCAATACCAGCCTGCCCTTTCAGCCTGCCCTTTCCTCAATACCAGCCTGCCCTTTCAGCCTGCCCTTTCCTCAATACCAGCCTGCTCTTTCCTCAATACCAGCCTGCCCTTTCCTCAATACCAGCCTGCCCTTTCAGCCTGCCCTTTCCTCAATACCAGCCTGCTCTTTCCTCAATACAAGCCTGCTCTTTCCTCAATACCAGCCTGCTCTTTCCTCAATACCAGCCTGCTCTTTCCTCAATACCAGCCTGCCCTTTCCTCAATACCAGCCTGCCCTTTTCTCAATACCAGCCTGCCCTTTCCTCAATACCAGCCTGCCCTTTCCTGAATATCAGCCTGCCCATTTCTCAATACAAACCTGCCCATTTCTCAATACCAGCCTGCCCTTTCCTCAATACCAGCCTGCCCTTTCCTCAATACCAGCCTGCCCTTTCCTAAATACCGGCCTGCCCTTTCAGCCTGCCCTTTCCTCAATACCAGCCTGCCCTTTCCTCAATACCAGCCTGCCCTTTCCTCAATACCAGCCTGCTCTTTCCTCAATACCAGCCTGCCCTTTCCTCAATACCAGCCTGCCCTTTCCTCAATACCAGCCTGCCCTTTCCTCAATACCAGCCTACCCTTTTCTCAATACCAGCCTGCCCTTTCCTCAATACCAGCCTGCCCTTTCCTCAATACCAGCCTGCCCTTTCCTCAATACCAGCCTGCCCTTTCCTCAATACCAGCCTGCCCTTTCCTCAATACCAGCCTGCCCTTTCAGCCTGCCCTTTCCTCAATACCAGCCTGCCCTTTCAGCCTGCCCTTTCCTCAATACCAGCCTGCTCTTTCCTCAATACCAGCCTGCCCTTTCCTCAATACCAGCCTGCCCTTTCAGCCTGCCCTTTCCTCAATACCAGCCTGCTCTTTCCTCAATACAAGCCTGCTCTTTCCTCAATACCAGCCTGCTCTTTCCTCAATACCAGCCTGCTCTTTCCTCAATACCAGCCTGCCCTTTCCTCAATACCAGCCTGCCCTTTCCTCAATACCAGCCTGCCCTTTCCTCAATACCAGCCTGCCCTTTTCTCAATACCAGCCTGCTCTTTCAGCCTGCCCTTTCCTCAATACCAGCCTGCCCTTTCCTCAATACCAGCCTGCCCTTTCCTCAATACCAGCCTGCCCTTTCCTCAATACCAGCCTGCCCTTTCGTCAATACCAGCCTGCTCTTTCCTCAATACCAGCCTGCCCTTTCCTCAATACCAGCCTGCCCTTTCAGCCTGCCCTTTCCTCAATACCAGCCTGCCCTTTCAGCCTGCCCTTTCCTCAATACCAGCCTGCCCTTTCCTCAATACCAGCCTGCCCTTTCAGCCTGCCCTTTCCTCAATACCAGCCTGCCCTTTCCTCAATACCAGCCTGCCCTTTCAGCCTGCCCTTTCCTCAATACCAGCCTGCCCTTTCCTCAATACCAGCCTGCTCTTTCCTCAATACCAGCCTGCCCTTTCCTCAAAACCAGCCTGCTCTTTCCTCAATACCAGCCTGCTCTTTCCTCAATACCAGCCTGCTCTTTCCTCAATACCAGCCTGCTCTTTCCTCAATACCAGCCTGCCCTTTCCTCAATACCAGCCTGCCCTTTCCTCAATACCAGCCTGCCCTTTCCTCAATACCAGCCTGCTCTTTCAGCCAGCCCTTTCCTCAATACCAGCCTGCCCTTTCCTCAATACCAGCCTGCCCTTTCCTCAATACCAGCATGCCCTTTCCTCAATACCAGCCTGCCCTTTCAGCCTGCCCTTTCCTCATTACCAGCCTGCCCTTTCCTCAATACCAGCCTGCCCTTTCCTCAAAACCAGCCTACCCTTTCCTCAATACCAGCCTGCCCTTTCCTCAATACCAGCCTGCTCTTTCCTCAATACCAGCCTGCCCTTTTCTCAATACCAGCCTGCCCTTTCAGCCTGCCCTTTCCTCAATACCAGCCTGCCCTTTCAGCCTGCTCTTTCCTCAATACCAGCCTGCTCTTTCCTCAATACCAGCCTGCCCTTTCAGCCTGCCCTTTCCTCAATACCAGCCTGCCCTTTCCTCAATACCAGCCTGCCCTTTCAGCCTGCCCTTTCAGCCTGCCCTTTCCTCAATACCAGCCTGCCCTTTCCTCAATACCAGCCTGCCCTTTCCTCAATACCAGCCTGCCCTTTCCTCAATACCAGCCTGCCCTTTCAGCCTGCCCTTTCCTCAATACCAGCCTTCCCTTTCCTCAATACCAGCCTGCCCTTTCCTCAATACCAGCCTGCCCTTTCCTCAATACCAGCCTGCCCTTTCCTCAATACCAGCCCGCCCTTTCCTCAATACCAGCCTGCCCTTTCAGCCTGCCCTTTCCTCAATACCAGCCTGCCCTTTCCTCAATACCAGCCTGCTCTTTCCTCAATACCAGCCTGCTCTTTTCTCAATACCAGCCTGCTCTTTCCTCAATACCAGCCTGCCCTTTCCTCAATACCAGCCTGCTCTTTCCTCAATACCAGCCTGCTCTTTCCTCAATACCAGACTGCTCTTTCCTCAATAACAGCCTGCTCTTTCCTCAATACCAGCCTGCCCTTTCCTCAATACCAGCCTGCCCTTTCCTCAATAACAGCCTGCTCTTTCCTCAATACCAGCCTGCCCTTTCCTCAATACCAGCCTGCCCTTTCCTCAATACCAGCCTGCCCTTTCAGCCTGCCCTTTCCTCAATACCAGCCTGCCCTTTCCTCAATACCAGCCTGCCCTTTCCTCAATACCAGCCCGCCCTTTCCTCAATACCAGCCCGCCCTTTCCTCAATACCAGCCTGCCCTTTCAGCCTGCCCTTTCCTCAATACCAGCCTGCCCTTTCCTCAATACCAGCCTGCAGTTTACTCAATACCAGCCCGCCCTTTCCTCAATACCAGCCCGCCCTTTCCTCAATACCAGCCTGCCCTTTCAGCCTGCCCTTTCCTCAATACCAGCCTACCCTTTTCTCAATACCAGCCTGCCCTTTACTCAATACCAGCCTGCTCTTTCCTCAATACCAGCCTGCCCTTTCCTCAATACCAGCCTGCTCTTTCCTCAATACCAGCCTGCCCTTTCCTCAATACCAGCCTGCCCTTTCCTCAATACCAGCCTGCCCTTTCCTCAATACCAGCCTGCCCTTTCAGCCTGCCCTTTCCTCAATACCAGCCTGCCCTTTCAGCCTGCCCTTTCCTCAATACCAGCCTGCCCTTTCCTCAATACCAGCCTGCCCTTTCCTCAATACCAGCCTGCTCTTTCCTCAATACCAGCCTGCCCTTTCCTCAATACCAGCCTGCCCTTTCCTCAATTCCAGCCTGCCCTTTCAGCCTGCCCTTTCCTCAATACCAGCCTGCCCTTTCCTCAATACCAGCCTGCTCTTTCCTCAATACCAGCCTGCTCTTTCCTCAATACCAGCCTGCTCTTTCCTCAATACCAGCCTGCTCTTTCCTCAATACCAGCCTGCCCTTTCCTCAATACCAGCCTGCCCTTTCCTCAATACCAGCCTTCCCTTTCCTCAATACCAGCCTGCCCTTTTCTCAATACCAGCCTGCCCTTTCAGCCTGCCCTTTCGTCAATACCAGCCTGCCCTTTTCTCAATACCAGCCTGCCCTTTTCTCAATACCAGCCTGCCCTTTTCTCAATACCAGCCTGCCCTTTCAGCCTGCCCTTTCGTCAATACCAGCCTGCCCTTTTCTCAATACCAGCCTGCCCTTTTCTCAATACCAGCCTGCCCTTTCCTCAATACCAGCCTGCTCTTTCCTCAATACCAGCCTGCTCTTTCCTCAATACCAGCCTGCCCTTTCCTCAATACCAGCCTGCCCTTTCCTCAATACCAGCCTGCCCTTTCCTCAATACCAGCCTGCCCTTTCCTCAATACCAGCCTGCCCTTTCCTCAATACCAGCCTGCCCTTTCCTCAATACCAGCCTGCCCTTTCAGCCTGCCCTTTCCTCAATACCAACCTGCCCTTTCCTCAATACCAGCCTGCTCTTTCCTCAATACCAGCCTGCCCTTTCCTCAATACCAGCCTGCCCTTTCCTCAATACCAGCCTGCCCTTTCCTCAATACCAGCCTGCCCTTTCAGCCTGCCCTTTCCTCAATACCAACCTGCCCTTTCCTCAATACCAGCCTGCTCTTTCCTCAATACCAGCCTGCTCTTTCCTCAATACCAACCTGCCCTTTCCTCAATACCAGCCTGCTCTTTCCTCAATACCAGCCTGCCCTTTCCTCAATACCAGCCTGCCCTTTCCTCAATACCAGCCTGCTCTTTCCTCAATACCAACCTGCCCTTTCCTCAATACCAGCCTGCTCTTTCCTCAATACCAGCCTGCCCTTTCCTCAATACCAGCCTGCCCTTTCCTCAATACCAACCTGCCCTTTCCTCAATACCAGCCTTCCCTTTTCTCAATACCAGCCTGCCCTTTCAGCCTGCCCTTTCCTCAATACCAGCCTGCCCTTTTCTCAATACCATCCTGCCCTTTCCTCAATACCAGCCTGCCCTTTCCTCAATACCAGCCTGCCCTTTCCTCAATACCAGCCTGCCCTTTCAGCCTGCCCTTTCCTCAATACCAGCCTGCCCTTTCCTCAATACCAGCCTGCTCTTTCCTCAATACCAGCCTGCTCTTTCCTCAATACCAGCCTGCCCTTTCCTCAATACCAGCCTGCCCTTTCCTCAATACCAGCCTGCTCTTTCCTCAATACCAGCCTGCTCTTTCAGCCTGCCCTTTCCTCAATACCAGCCTGCCCTTTCCTCAATACCAGCCTGCTCTTTCCTCAATACCAGCCTGCTCTTTCCTCAATACCAGCCTGCCCTTTCCTCAATACCAGCCTGCCCTTTTTCTATAGAAAGACAGACAAGAGAAAAGCAGGGACAGTCAAAACACACAGTAGTTGAAAATGTAGCTCAAACATACTACATACCACACATACAGTACTTACATACACATGTTCCATCTACAATGACCAGACAGGACAGTTCTAGATATTCTCTATGTTCCATCTACAATGACCAGACTGGACAGTTCTAGATATTCTCTATGTTCCATCTACAATGACCAGACTGGACAGTTCTAGATATTCTCTATGTTCCATCTACAATGACCAGACTGGACAGTTCTAGACATTCTCTATGTTCCATCTACAATGACCAGACAGGACAGTTCTAGATATTCTCTATGTTCCATCTACAATGACCAGACTGGACAGTTCTAGATATTCTCTATGTTCCATCTACAATGACCAGACTGGACTGTTCTAGATATTCTCTATGTTCCATCTACAATGACCAGACTGGACAGTTCTAGATATTCTCTATGTTCCATCTACAATGACCAGACTGGACAGTTCTAGACATTCTCTATGTTCCATCTACAATGACCAGACTGGACAGTTCTAGACATTCTCTATGTTCCATCTACAATGACCAGACAGGACAGTTCTAGATATTCTCTATGTTCCATCTACAATGACCAGACTGGACAGTTCTAGACATTCTCTATGTTCCATCTACAATGACCAGACTGGACAGTTCTAGATATTCTCTATGTTCCATCTACAATGACCAGACTGGACAGTTCTAGATATTCTCTATGTTCCATCTACAATGACCAGACAGGACAGTTCTAGACATTCTCCATGTTCCATCGACTGAAATGAAAATAGCTCCTGTACAGTACATGTGGCACTGTGGCTGAATAGTCACCTGACTAAATAGTCTAGACAGAATTGTCAACTGGTTAAATGCAGTAGTCTAAACAGTCGGTGACTGTCTGAATAGTCAAAACATGGGAGCATTTAACATTAGCTACCATACAGTCTCATTTCACTGCAACACCAAGGTGATCCAGCAGATTCATAGTGGATGGATTGATGGACTGACGCGAATATGAGCCCAACTCTCCCTGATGGAATCCGGACAGTCACAGTATCGTGAGAGTTCGAACTCTCCCTGATGGAGTCCTGACAGTCACAGTATCGTGAGAGTTAGAACTCTCCCTGATGGAATCCTGACATTCACAGTATCGTGAGGGTTAGAACTCTCCCTGATGGAGTCCTGACAGTCACAGTATCGTGAGAGTTCGAACTCTCCCTGATGGAATCCTGACATTCACAGTATCATGAGATTTCGAACTCTCCCTGATGGAATCCTGACACTCACAGTATCGTGAGAGTTAGAACTCTCCCTGATGGAATCCTGACATTCACAGAATCGTGAGAGTTAGAACTCTCCCTGATGGAATCCTGACAGTCACAGTATCGTGAGAGTTAGAACTCTCCCTGATGGAATCCTGACAGTCACAGAATCGTGAGAGTTAGAACTCTCACTGATGGAATCCTGACATTCACAGTATCGTGAGAGTTCGAACTCTCCCTGATGGAATCCTGACACTCACAGTATCGTGAGAGTTAGAACTCTCCCTGATGGAGTCCTGACAGTCACAGTATCGTGAGGGTTAGAACTCTCCCTGATGGAATCCTGACACTCACAGTATCGTGAGAGTTAGAACTCTCACTGATGGAATCCTGACAGTCACAGTATCGTGAGGGTTAGAACTCTCCCTGATGGAATCCTGACATTCACAGTATCGTGAGAGTTAGCACTCTGTAAGCCCCCTGTTTGTATAACTAACGTGTCCTGCTTGCCCAGCAATTTCAGCCTTGCGTTTATTTTCCAAAGGGTATCAGGAGAGTTCTTGTGGGGTAAGATCTGGCCCCAACGAGTGCCTGGGGAGGTTTCTTCCTCAGATCAGAGAGATCAACAGAAGATGCATTTGGCTGATATAGAATATGATAGTGTAATGTGGAATGCTGCAGGACACAGAGCAGAGGATATCTGATGCAGAGGCAGAGGGGGGATGTAGACAGTGTAGACAAAGCACCCATGCTAGGTCTACTAAACCTAATATCACGGAATAATAATGGTTTTGGAACTAAGTCAACAGAACCTAGGTCTGATCCTGTAGGTTCTTTAGTTGAGATGTATGCATTAAGTAGATTCTAGAATTGTAAGACATAAGACGTAGGTTGGTATCCACCTGGTCTGTCGTATACCATGACCACATGTTCCGTCAAGCACTGATTGTTGTCCTCAGACTCTTAAACCACCCAAAAAAAGGAGAACGAACAGATCCGTTTTGTGACATTAGATACTCAAAGAGCTGGCCCGGCAATTCAACTGTAAACTTCTACATTTCCCAGACCATGATGCAATTTGTTTTTGGAAAAACGTTCTTTTTTAAAAAGTGTTCTAGAACAAGTTTAAAGTTTAAGACTCCCTTCTCCTCCAATGCCCCCTACCTACAGTATACTATTATAACAAAGTGTGCAATTATAGAGGAGAGAACACACTCAATTGTAAGTATCCCGTTGGATAGTCCAGCTATGATTTAGTGAACAAATGTTTTGGATTAAACAATAAGAACTAACCCAGCAAATAGGGAAACGTTTTAAGGACGTTCACGGGACCATGACACAACCTCCTGACGTTCTAGGAGCGTCCTAAAGACACATTATTTGTTTGTAGGGTACATGTCTGTTTTCAACGGTAATTAAACAACATGTAAATTGTAAATCCAATCCAATCACCACAGTAACTCTTTACATTAAGTGACTCGTAAACCTGTACAATAATTATTGTAATTGTTACAATATATAACTTTAGTAAGTGCATAGTAATGGAAATGAGTGTCTTATCACTGAAGAACAGTCCTAATTCGTTCCACTCCATTGCATGCTATTAAAAGGCAATTACGGAGGAACAATGTAGGACACTTTAAAGACCACTTAATGGAAAGTGTTACCAAATCAAATCAAATGTTATTGGTCACATCCACATGGTTAGCAGATGTTAATACGAGTGTAGCGAAAATGCTATGTAGGTTCTGAGTACATACAGTATACCAATGTGCAGAAAAGTGTAGTGTTGTAATTGACAGAAGCTACAGTTACTCCTATCATGCAGAAACAAACGGCTCTGCTATTCCCCAGGTGGTAGTAGTTAGCTGAAGACGCTACTCTGGGGATACAATGGGAATTGTCCATTTGAGAATGCATTGTGTGTGTGTGTGTGTTGTGCATGTGTTACTCACTCCTCGGTGCAATGAAAGGGATAATAGAATGTCCACTTTCACCTGCAGTGAAATATTTAAAACTCATATTGATGCTTAAGGCCAAAGGAAGTATTTGTGGGACAAATGACGTACAGAGAAAGCACGGTTCATTTTCTGCTTATTTTCATACTTTGCAATTGAGACCCAAAGTCCTGTGGTTCATGTGATGCTGTGGGGGTGCATATCAGGGTAACCCTAGAAGTGCTACCATGCCAACGTGGACATTCCAATAGGTAGATGTTCTCTGGCCCTTATAATGCACAACAGAAGTCTTATCGTTTAAGATACATACGTTTCTTTAGGATAAGTAACTTATATCATAATGATGTCATTACAAATGTAATTTGTTTAAAATGCTGTTTACAAAAGGAACTGTAGTGGTCTGGGTGTAGCTGATGCAGAGGAGTCAGACGCAGGACAGCAGAGATGAGTAACACAATTTTACTCAAATATTCCAATAACATGTCGTAATACCGAGCCCACAATAACGGACCGAACATACACAAAACAATCACGCACAAAGACCATGGGGGAAAACAGAGGGTTAAATAATGAACATGTAATTGGGGAATTGAAACCAGGTGTGTAAAACAAAGACAAAACAAATGGAAAATGAAAAGTGGATCGGCGATGGCTAGGAGGCCGGTGACGTCGACCGCCGACCGTCGCCTGAACAAGGAGAGGGACCGAATTCGGTGGAAGTCGTGACAGGAACATTCATTTACTGTTTGCGTATGACATGACTACAATAGTTAATTCCTGTACGGCACCTTTATTTTCATTTCTATTAAAGTACAAAATATTATGTTGTCCATTCTGTCATTACTATAGTACTATTATGTTGACCATTCTGTCATTGCTACAATACTATTATGTTGTCCATTCTCTCATTGCCTAATATTATGTTGTCCATTCTGTCATTGCCTAATATTATGTTGTCCATTCTGTCATTGCCTAATATTATGTTGTCCATTCTGTCATTGCCTAATATTATGTTGACCATTCTGTCATTATTATAGTAATATTATGTTGTCCATTCTGTCATTATTATAGTAATATTATGTTGTCCATTCTGTCATTGCCTAATATTATGTTGACCATTCTGTCATTACTATAGTACTATTATGTTGACCATTCTGTCATTATTATAGTAATATTATGTTGACCATTCTGTCATTATTATGGTACTATTATGTTGACCATTCTGTCATTATTATAGTAATATTATGTTGTCCATTCTGTCATTATTATAGTAATATTATGTTGTCCATTCTGTCATTTCCTAATATTATGTTGACCATTCTGTCATTACTATAGTACTATTATGTTGACCATTCTGTCATTACCTAATATTATGTTGACAATTCTGTCATTACTATAGTAATATTATGTTTACCATTCTGTCATTACTATAGTACTATTATGTTGACCATTCTGTCATTACTATAGTACTATTATGTTGACCATTCTGTCATTACCTAATATTATGTTGACAATTCTGTCATTACTATAGTAATATTATGTTTACCATTCTGTCATTACTATAGTAATATTATGTTGACCATTCTGTCATTACTATAGTAATATTATGTTGACCATTCTGTCATTACTATAGTACTATTATGTTGACCATTCTGTCATTACTATAGTAATATTATGTTGACCATTCTGTCATTACTATAGCACTATTATGTTGACCATTCTGTCATTACCTAATATTATGTTGACCATTCTGTCATTACTATAGTACTATTATGTTGACCATTCTGTCATTACTATAGTACTATTATGTTGACCATTCTGTCATTACTATAGTACTATTATGTTGACCATTCTGTCATTACTATAGTACTATTATGTTGACCATTCTGTCATTATTATAGTACTATTATGTTGACCATTCTGTCATTACCTAATATTATGTTGACCATTCTGTCATTACTATAGTACTATTATGTTGACCATTCTGTCATTACTATAGTACTATTATGTTGACCATTCTGTCATTACTATAGTAATATTATGTTGACCATTCTGTCATTACTATAGTAATATTATGTTGACCATTCTGTCATTACTATAGTAATATTATGTTGACCATTCTGTCATTACTATAGTAATATTATGTTGACCATTCTGTCATTACTATAGTACTATTATGTTGACCATTCTGTCATTACTATAGTAATATTATGTTGACCATTCTGTCATTACTATAGCACTATTATGTTGACCATTCTGTCATTACCTAATATTATGTTGACCATTCTGTCATTACTATAGTACTATTATGTTGACCATTCTGTCATTACTATAGTACTATTATGTTGACCATTCTGTCATTACTATAGTACTATTATGTTGACCATTCTGTCATTACTATAGTACTATTATGTTGACCATTCTGTCATTATTATAGTACTATTATGTTGACCATTCTGTCATTACCTAATATTATGTTGACCATTCTGTCATTACTATAGTACTATTATGTTGACCATTCTGTCATTACCTAATATTATGTTGACCATTCTGTCATTACTATAGTAATATTATGTTGACCATTCTGTCATTACTATAGTAATATTATGTTGACCATTCTGTCATTATTATAGTAATATTATGTTGACCATTCTGTCATTACTATAGTACTATTATGTTGACCATTCTGTCATTACTATAGTAATATTATGTTGACCATTCTGTCATTACCTAATATTATGTTGACCATTCTGTCATTACTATAGTAATATTATGTTGACCATTCTGTCATTACTATAGTACTATTATGTTGACCATTCTGTCATTACTATAGTAATATTATGTTGACCATTCTGTCATTACTATAGTAATATTATGTTGACCATTCTGTCATTACTATAGTAATATTATGTTGACCATTCTGTCATTACTATAGTAATATTATGTTGACCATTCTGTCATTACTATAGTACTATTATGTTGACCATTCTGTCATTACTATAGTAATATTATGTTGACCATTCTGTCATTACTATAGTAATATTATGTTGACCATTCTGTCATTACTATAGTAATATTATGTTGACCATTCTGTCATTATGATAGTAATATTATGTTGACCATTCTGTCATTACCTAATATTATGTTGTCCATTCTGTCATTACTATAGTAATATTATGTTGACCATTCTGTCATTACTATAGTAATATTATGTTGTCCATTCTGTCATTATGATAGTAATATTATGTTGACCATTCTGTCATTACTATAGTAATATTATGTTGACCATTCTGTCATTATGATAGTAATATTATGTTGACCATTCTGTCATTACCTAATATTATGTTGTCCATTCTGTCATTACTATAGTAATATTATGTTGACCATTCTGTCATTACTATAGTGATATTATGTTGTCCATTCTGCCATTACTATAGTAATATAATGTTGACCATTCTGTCATTACTATAGTAATATTATGTTGACTATTCTGTCATTACTATAGTACTATTATGTTGACTATTCTGTCATTACTATAGTACTATTATGTTGACCATTCTGTCATTACCTAATATTATGTTGACCATTCTGTCATTACTATAGTACTATTATGTTGACCATTCTGTCATTACCTAATATTATGTTGACCATTCTGTCATTACTATAGTAATATTATGTTGACCATTCTGTCATTACTATAGTAATATTATGTTGACCATTCTGTCATTATTATAGTACTATTATGTTGACCATTCTGTCATTACTATAGTAATATTATGTTTACCATTCTGTCATTACCTAATATTATGTTGACCATTCTGTCATTACTATAGTAATATTATGTTGACCATTCTGTCATTACTATAGTACTATTATGTTGACCATTCTGTCATTACTATAGTAATATTATGTTGACCATTCTGTCATTACTATAGTAATATTATGTTGACCATTCTGTCATTACTATAGTACTATTATGTTGACTATTCTGTCATTACCTAATATTATGTTGACCATTCTGTCATTACTATAGTACTATTATGTTGACCATTCTGTCATTACTATAGTAATATTATGTTGTCCATTCTGCCATTACTATAGTAATATTATGTTGACCATTCTGTCATTACTATAGTAATATTATGTTGACCATTCTGTCATTATTATAGTAATATTATGTTGACCATTCTGTCATTACTATAGTACTATTATGTTGACCATTCTGTCATTACTATAGTAATATTATGTTGACCATTCTGTCATTACCTAATATTATGTTGACCATTCTGTCATTACTATAGTAATATTATGTTGACCATTCTGTCATTACTATAGTACTATTATGTTGACCATTCTGTCATTACTATAGTAATATTATGTTGACCATTCTGTCATTACTATAGTAATATTATGTTGACCATTCTGTCATTACTATAGTAATATTATGTTGACCATTCTGTCATTACTATAGTAATATTATGTTGACCATTCTGTCATTACTATAGTACTATTATGTTGACCATTCTGTCATTACTATAGTAATATTATGTTGACCATTCTGTCATTACTATAGTAATATTATGTTGACCATTCTGTCATTATGATAGTAATATTATGTTGACCATTCTGTCATTACCTAATATTATGTTGTCCATTCTGTCATTACTATAGTAATATTATGTTGACCATTCTGTCATTACTATAGTAATATTATGTTGTCCATTCTGTCATTACTATAGTAATATTATGTTGACCATTCTGTCATTACCTAATATTATGTTGACCATTCTGTCATTACCTAATATTATGTTGACCATTCTGTCATTACTATAGTACTATTATGTTGACCATTCTGTCATTACTATAGTAATATTATGTTGACCATTCTGTCATTATGATAGTACTATTATGTTGACCATTCTGTCATTACCTAATATTATGTTGACCATTCTGTCATTACTATAGTACTATTATGTTGACCATTCTGTCATTACCTAATATTATGTTGACCATTCTGTCATTACTATAGTAATATTATGTTGACCATTCTGTCATTACTATAGTAATATTATGTTGACCATTCTGTCATTACTATAGTACTATTATGTTGACCATTCTGTCATTACTATAGTAATATTATGTTGACCATTCTGTCATTACCTAATATTATGTTGACCATTCTGTCATTACTATAGTAATATTATGTTGACCATTCTGTCATTACTATAGTACTATTATGTTGACCATTCTGTCATTACTATAGTAATATTATGTTGACCATTCTGTCATTACTATAGTAATATTATGTTGACCATTCTGTCATTACTATAGTAATATTATGTTGTCCATTCTGCCATTACTATAGTAATATTATGTTGACCATTCTGTCATTACTATAGTAATATTATGTTGACCATTCTGTCATTACTATAGTACTATTATGTTGACTATTCTGTCATTACTATAGTACTATTATGTTGACCATTCTGTCATTACCTAATATTATGTTGACCATTCTGTCATTACTATAGTACTATTATGTTGACCATTCTGTCATTACCTAATATTATGTTGACCATTCTGTCATTACTATAGTAATATTATGTTGACCATTCTGTCATTACTATAGTAATATTATGTTGACCATTCTGTCATTACTATAGTAATATTATGTTGACCATTCTGTCATTACTATAGTACTATTATGTTGACCATTCTGTCATTACCTAATATTATGTTGACCATTCTGTCATTACTATAGTAATATTATGTTGACCATTCTGTCATTACTATAGTACTATTATGTTGACCATTCTGTCATTACTATAGTAATATTATGTTGACCATTCTGTCATTACTATAGTAATATTATGTTGACCATTCTGTCATTACTATAGTAATATTATGTTGACCATTCTGTCATTACTATAGTAATATTATGTTGACCATTCTGTCATTACTATAGTACTATTATGTTGACCATTCTGTCATTACTATAGTAATATTATGTTGACCATTCTGTCATTACTATAGTAATATTATGTTGACCATTCTGTCATTATGATAGTAATATTATGTTGACCATTCTGTCATTACCTAATATTATGTTGTCCATTCTGTCATTACTATAGTAATATTATGTTGACCATTCTGTCATTACTATAGTAATATTATGTTGTCCATTCTGTCATTACTGATAGTAATATTATGTTGACCATTCTGTCATTACTATAGTAATATTATGTTGACCATTCTGTCATTATGATAGTAATATTATGTTGACCATTCTGTCATTACCTAATATTATGTTGTCCATTCTGTCATTACTATAGTAATATTATGTTGACCATTCTGTCATTACTATAGTAATATTATGTTGTCCATTCTGCCATTACTATAGTAATATTATGTTGACCATTCTGTCATTACTATAGTAATATTATGTTGACTATTCTGTCATTACTATAGTACTATTATGTTGACTATTCTGTCATTACTATAGTACTATTATGTTGACCATTCTGTCATTACCTAATATTATGTTGACCATTCTGTCATTACTATAGTACTATTATGTTGACCATTCTGTCATTACCTAATATTATGTTGACCATTCTGTCATTACTATAGTAATATTATGTTGACCATTCTGTCATTACTATAGTAATATTATGTTGACCATTCTGTCATTATTATAGTAATATTATGTTGACCATTCTGTCATTACTATAGTACTATTATGTTGACCATTCTGTCATTACTATAGTAATATTATGTTTACCATTCTGTCATTACCTAATATTATGTTGACCATTCTGTCATTACTATAGTAATATTATGTTGACCATTCTGTCATTACTATAGTACTATTATGTTGACCATTCTGTCATTACTATAGTAATATTATGTTGACCATTCTGTCATTACCTAATATTATGTTGACCATTCTGTCATTACTATAGTACTATTATGTTGACTATTCTGTCATTACCTAATATTATGTTGACCATTCTGTCATTACTATAGTACTATTATGTTGACCATTCTGTCATTACTATAGTAATATTATGTTGTCCATTCTGCCATTACTATAGTAATATTATGTTGACCATTCTGTCATTACTATAGTAATATTATGTTGACTATTCTGTCATTACTATAGTACTATTATGTTGACTATTCTGTCATTACTATAGTACTATTATGTTGACCATTCTGTCATTACCTAATATTATGTTGACCATTCTGTCATTACTATAGTACTATTATGTTGACCATTCTGTCATTACCTAATATTATGTTGACCATTCTGTCATTACTATAGTAATATTATGTTGACCATTCTGTCATTACTATAGTAATATTATGTTGACCATTCTGTCATTATTATAGTAATATTATGTTGACCATTCTGTCATTACTATAGTACTATTATGTTGACCATTCTGTCATTACTATAGTAATATTATGTTGACCATTCTGTCATTACCTAATATTATGTTGACCATTCTGTCATTACTATAGTAATATTATGTTGACCATTCTGTCATTACTATAGTACTATTATGTTGACCATTCTGTCATTACTATAGTAATATTATGTTGACCATTCTGTCATTACCTAATATTATGTTGACCATTCTGTCATTACTATAGTACTATTATGTTGACCATTCTGTCATTACCTAATATTATGTTGACCATTCTGTCATTACTATAGTACTATTATGTTGACCATTCTGTCATTACTATAGTAATATTATGTTGACCATTCTGTCATTATTATAGTAATATTATGTTGACCATTCTGTCATTACTATAGTACTATTATGTTGACCATTCTGTCATTACTATAGTAATATTATGTTGACCATTCTGTCATTACCTAATATTATGTTGACCATTCTGTCATTACTATAGTAATATTATGTTGACCATTCTGTCATTACTATAGTACTATTATGTTGACCATTCTGTCATTACTATAGTAATATTATGTTGACCATTCTGTCATTACTATAGTAATATTATGTTGACCATTCTGTCATTACTATAGTAATATTATGTTGACCATTCTGTCATTACTATAGTAATATTATGTTGACCATTCTGTCATTACTATAGTAATATTATGTTGACCATTCTGTCATTATGATAGTAATATTATGTTGACCATTCTGTCATTACCTAATATTATGTTGTCCATTCTGTCATTACTATAGTAATATTATGTTGACCATTCTGTCATTACTATAGTAATATTATGTTGTCCATTCTGTCATTACTATAGTAATATTATGTTGACCATTCTGTCATTACCTAATATTATGTTGACCATTCTGTCATTACCTAATATTATGTTGACCATTCTGTCATTACTATAGTACTATTATGTTGACCATTCTGTCATTATTATAGTACTATTATGTTGACCATTCTGTCATTATTATAGTACTATTATGTTCACCATTCTGTCATTACTATAGTAATATTATGTTGACCATTCTGTCATTACCTAATATTATGTTGACCATTCTGTCATTACCTAATATTATGTTGACCATTCTGTCATTACTATAGTACTATTATGTTGACCATTCTGTCATTACTATAGTAATATTATGTTGACCATTCTGTCATTACTATAGTACTATTATGTTGACCATTCTGTCATTACTATAGTACTATTATGTTGACCATTCTGTCATTACTATAGTACTATTATGTTGACCATTCTGTCATTACTATAGTACTATTATGTTGACCATTCTGTCATTACTATAGTAATATTATGTTGACCATTCTGTCATTACTATAGTACTATTATGTTGACCATTCTGTCATTACTATAGTAATATTATGTTGACCATTCTGTCATTACTATAGTAATATTATGTTGACCATTCTGTCATTACCTAATATTATGTTGACCATTCTGTCATTACTATAGTAATATTATGTTGACCATTCTGTCATTACTATAGTACTATTATGTTGACCATTCTGTCATTACTATAGTAATATTATGTTGACCATTCTGTCATTACCTAATATTATGTTGACCATTCTGTCATTACTATAGTACTATTATGTTGACCATTCTGTCATTACCTAATATTATGTTGACCATTCTGTCATTACTATAGTACTATTATGTTGACCATTCTGTCATTACTATAGTAATATTATGTTGTCCATTCTGCCATTACTATAGTAATATTATGTTGACCATTCTGTCATTACTATAGTAATATTATGTTGACTATTCTGTCATTACTATAGTACTATTATGTTGACTATTCTGTCATTACTATAGTACTATTATGTTGACCATTCTGTCATTACCTAATATTATGTTGACCATTCTGTCATTACTATAGTACTATTATGTTGACCATTCTGTCATTACCTAATATTATGTTGACCATTCTGTCATTACTATAGTAATATTATGTTGACCATTCTGTCATTACTATAGTAATATTATGTTGACCATTCTGTCATTATTATAGTAATATTATGTTGACCATTCTGTCATTACTATAGTACTATTATGTTGACCATTCTGTCATTACTATAGTAATATTATGTTGACCATTCTGTCATTACCTAATATTATGTTGACCATTCTGTCATTACTATAGTAATATTATGTTGACCATTCTGTCATTACTATAGTACTATTATGTTGACCATTCTGTCATTACTATAGTAATATTATGTTGACCATTCTGTCATTACCTAGATATTATGTTGACCATTCTGTCATTACTATAGTACTATTATGTTGACCATTCTGTCATTACCTAATATTATGTTGACCATTCTGTCATTACTATAGTACTATTATGTTGACCATTCTGTCATTACTATAGTAATATTATGTTGACCATTCTGTCATTACTATAGTAATATTATGTTGACCATTCTGTCATTACTATAGTACTATTATGTTGACCATTCTGTCATTACTATAGTAATATTATGTTGACCATTCTGTCATTACCTAATATTATGTTGACCATTCTGTCATTACTATAGTAATATTATGTTGACCATTCTGTCATTACTATAGTACTATTATGTTGACCATTCTGTCATTACTATAGTAATATTATGTTGACCATTCTGTCATTACTATAGTAATATTATGTTGACCATTCTGTCATTACTATAGTAATATTATGTTGACCATTCTGTCATTACTATAGTAATATTATGTTGACCATTCTGTCATTACTATAGTACTATTATGTTGACCATTCTGTCATTACTATAGTAATATTATGTTGACCATTCTGTCATTACTATAGTAATATTATGTTGACCATTCTGTCATTACTATAGTAATATTATGTTGACCATTCTGTCATTACTATAGTACTATTATGTTGACCATTCTGTCATTACTATAGTAATATTATGTTGACCATTCTGTCATTACTATAGTATATTATGTTGACCATTCTGTCATTACTATAGTAATATTATGTTGACCATTCTGTCATTACTATAGATATTATGTTGACCATTCTGTCATTACTATAGATATTATGTTGACCATTCTGTCATTACTATAGTACTATTATGTTGACCATTCTGTCATTACTATAGTAATATTATGTTGACCATTCTGTCATTACCTAATATTATGTTGTCCATTCTGTCATTACTATAGTAATATTATGTTGACCATTCTGTCATTACTATAGTAATATTATGTTGACCATTCTGTCATTACTATAGTAATATTATGTTGACCATTCTGTCATTACCTAATATTATGTTGACCATTCTGTCATTACCTAATATTATGTTGACCATTCTGTCATTACTATAGTACTATTATGTTGACCATTCTGTCATTATTATAGTACTATTATGTTGACCATTCTGTCATTACTATAGTAATATTATGTTGACCATTCTGTCATTACTATAGTACTATTATGTTGACCATTCTGTCATTACTATAGTAATATTATGTTGACCATTCTGTCATTACTATAGTAATATTATGTTGACCATTCTGTCATTACTATAGTACTATTATGTTGACCATTCTGTCATTACCTAATATTATGTTGACCATTCTGTCATTACTATAGTACTATTATGTTGACCATTCTGTCATTACCTAATATTATGTTGACCATTCTGTCATTACTATAGTAATATTATGTTGACCATTCTGTCATTACTATAGTAATATTATGTTGACCATTCTGTCATTACTATAGTAATATTATGTTGACCATTCTGTCATTACTATAGTACTATTATGTTGACCATTCTGTCATTACTATAGTAATATTATGTTGACCATTCTGTCATTACCTAATATTATGTTGACCATTCTGTCATTACTATAGTAATATTATGTTGACCATTCTGTCATTACTATAGTACTATTATGTTGACCATTCTGTCATTACTATAGTAATATTATGTTGACCATTCTGTCATTACTATAGTAATATTATGTTGACCATTCTGTCATTACTATAGTACTATTATGTTGACTATTCTGTCATTACCTAATATTATGTTGACCATTCTGTCATTACTATAGTACTATTATGTTGACCATTCTGTCATTACTATAGTAATATTATGTTGTCCATTCTGCCATTACTATAGTAATATTATGTTGACCATTCTGTCATTACTATAGTAATATTATGTTGACTATTCTGTCATTACTATAGTACTATTATGTTGACTATTCTGTCATTACTATAGTACTATTATGTTGACCATTCTGTCATTACCTAATATTATGTTGACCATTCTGTCATTACTATAGTACTATTATGTTGACCATTCTGTCATTACCTAATATTATGTTGACCATTCTGTCATTACTATAGTAATATTATGTTGACCATTCTGTCATTACTATAGTAATATTATGTTGACCATTCTGTCATTATTATAGTAATATTATGTTGACCATTCTGTCATTACTATAGTACTATTATGTTGACCATTCTGTCATTACTATAGTAATATTATGTTGACCATTCTGTCATTACCTAATATTATGTTGACCATTCTGTCATTACTATAGTAATATTATGTTGACCATTCTGTCATTACTATAGTACTATTATGTTGACCATTCTGTCATTACTATAGTAATATTATGTTGACCATTCTGTCATTACTATAGTAATATTATGTTGACCATTCTGTCATTACTATAGTAATATTATGTTGACCATTCTGTCATTACTATAGTAATATTATGTTGACCATTCTGTCATTACTATAGTACTATTATGTTGACCATTCTGTCATTACTATAGTAATATTATGTTGACCATTCTGTCATTACTATAGTAATATTATGTTGACCATTCTGTCATTACTATAGTAATATTATGTTGACCATTCTGTCATTACTATAGTAATATTATGTTGACCATTCTGTCATTACTATAGTACTATTATGTTGACCATTCTGTCATTACCTAATATTATGTTGACCATTCTGTCATTACTATAGTAATATTATGTTGACCATTCTGTCATTACTATAGTAATATTATGTTGACCATTCTGTCATTACTATAGTAATATTATGTTGACCATTCTGTCATTACTATAGTACTATTATGTTGACCATTCTGTCATTACTATAGTAATATTATGTTGACCATTCTGTCATTACCTAATATTATGTTGACCATTCTGTCATTACTATAGTAATATTATGTTGACCATTCTGTCATTACTATAGTACTATTATGTTGACCATTCTGTCATTACTATAGTAATATTATGTTGACCATTCTGTCATTACTATAGTAATATTATGTTGACCATTCTGTCATTACTATAGTAATATTATGTTGACCATTCTGTCATTACTATAGTAATATTATGTTGACCATTCTGTCATTACTATAGTACTATTATGTTGACCATTCTGTCATTACTATAGTAATATTATGTTGACCATTCTGTCATTACTATAGTAATATTATGTTGACCATTCTGTCATTACTATAGTAATATTATGTTGACCATTCTGTCATTACTATAGTAATATTATGTTGACCATTCTGTCATTACTATAGTACTATTATGTTGACCATTCTGTCATTACTATAGTAATATTATGTTGACCATTCTGTCATTACCTAATATTATGTTGACCATTCTGTCATTACTATAGTAATATTATGTTGACCATTCTGTCATTACTATAGTACTATTATGTTGACCATTCTGTCATTACTATAGTAATATTATGTTGACCATTCTGTCATTACTATAGTAATATTATGTTGACCATTCTGTCATTACTATAGTAATATTATGTTGACCATTCTGTCATTACTATAGTAATATTATGTTGACCATTCTGTCATTACTATAGTACTATTATGTTGACCATTCTGTCATTACTATAGTAATATTATGTTGACCATTCTGTCATTACCTAATATTATGTTGTCCATTCTGTCATTACTATAGTAATATTATGTTGACCATTCTGTCATTACTATAGTAATATTATGTTGACCATTCTGTCATTACTATAGTAATATTATGTTGACCATTCTGTCATTACCTAATATTATGTTGACCATTCTGTCATTACCTAATATTATGTTGACCATTCTGTCATTACTATAGTACTATTATGTTGACCATTCTGTCATTATTATAGTACTATTATGTTGACCATTCTGTCATTACTATAGTAATATTATGTTGACCATTCTGTCATTACCTAATATTATGTTGACCATTCTGTCATTACCTAATATTATGTTGACCATTCTGTCATTACTATAGTACTATTATGTTGACCATTCTGTCATTACTATAGTAATATTATGTTGACCATTCTGTCATTACTATAGTACTATTATGTTGACCATTCTGTCATTACTATAGTACTATTATGTTGACCATTCTGTCATTACTATAGTACTATTATGTTGACCATTCTGTCATTACTATAGTACTATTATGTTGACCATTCTGTCATTACTATAGTAATATTATGTTGACCATTCTGTCATTACTATAGTACTATTATGTTGACCATTCTGTCATTACTATAGTAATATTATGTTGACCATTCTGTCATTACTATAGTAATATTATGTTGACCATTCTGTCATTATGATAGTAATATTATGTTGACCATTCTGTCATTACCTAATATTATGTTGTCCATTCTGTCATTACTATAGTAATATTATGTTGACCATTCTGTCATTACTATAGTAATATTATGTTGTCCATTCTGTCATTATGATAGTAATATTATGTTGACCATTCTGTCATTACTATAGTAATATTATGTTGACCATTCTGTCATTATGATAGTAATATTATGTTGACCATTCTGTCATTACCTAATATTATGTTGTCCATTCTGTCATTACTATAGTAATATTATGTTGACCATTCTGTCATTACTATAGTAATATTATGTTGTCCATTCTGCCATTACTATAGTAATATTATGTTGACCATTCTGTCATTACTATAGTAATATTATGTTGACTATTCTGTCATTACTATAGTACTATTATGTTGACTATTCTGTCATTACTATAGTACTATTATGTTGACCATTCTGTCATTACCTAATATTATGTTGACCATTCTGTCATTACTATAGTACTATTATGTTGACCATTCTGTCATTACCTAATATTATGTTGACCATTCTGTCATTACTATAGTAATATTATGTTGACCATTCTGTCATTACTATAGTAATATTATGTTGACCATTCTGTCATTATTATAGTAATATTATGTTGACCATTCTGTCATTACTATAGTACTATTATGTTGACCATTCTGTCATTACTATAGTAATATTATGTTTACCATTCTGTCATTACCTAATATTATGTTGACCATTCTGTCATTACTATAGTAATATTATGTTGACCATTCTGTCATTACTATAGTACTATTATGTTGACCATTCTGTCATTACTATAGTAATATTATGTTGACCATTCTGTCATTACTATAGTAATATTATGTTGACCATTCTGTCATTACTATAGTACTATTATGTTGACCATTCTGTCATTACTATAGTAATATTATGTTGTCCATTCTGCCATTACTATAGTAATATTATGTTGACCATTCTGTCATTACTATAGTAATATTATGTTGACTATTCTGTCATTACTATAGTACTATTATGTTGACTATTCTGTCATTACTATAGTACTATTATGTTGACCATTCTGTCATTACCTAATATTATGTTGACCATTCTGTCATTACTATAGTACTATTATGTTGACCATTCTGTCATTACCTAATATTATGTTGACCATTCTGTCATTACTATAGTAATATTATGTTGACCATTCTGTCATTACTATAGTAATATTATGTTGACCATTCTGTCATTATTATAGTAATATTATGTTGACCATTCTGTCATTACTATAGTACTATTATGTTGACCATTCTGTCATTACTATAGTAATATTATGTTGACCATTCTGTCATTACCTAATATTATGTTGACCATTCTGTCATTACTATAGTAATATTATGTTGACCATTCTGTCATTACTATAGTACTATTATGTTGACCATTCTGTCATTACTATAGTAATATTATGTTGACCATTCTGTCATTACTATAGTAATATTATGTTGACCATTCTGTCATTACTATAGTAATATTATGTTGACCATTCTGTCATTACTATAGTAATATTATGTTGACCATTCTGTCATTACTATAGTACTATTATGTTGACCATTCTGTCATTACTATAGTAATATTATGTTGACCATTCTGTCATTACTATAGTAATATTATGTTGACCATTCTGTCATTATGATAGTAATATTATGTTGACCATTCTGTCATTACCTAATATTATGTTGTCCATTCTGTCATTACTATAGTAATATTATGTTGACCATTCTGTCATTACTATAGTAATATTATGTTGTCCATTCTGTCATTACTATAGTAATATTATGTTGACCATTCTGTCATTACTATAGTAATATTATGTTGACTATTCTGTCATTACTATAGTACTATTATGTTGACTATTCTGTCATTACTATAGTACTATTATGTTGACCATTCTGTCATTACCTAATATTATGTTGACCATTCTGTCATTACTATAGTACTATTATGTTGACCATTCTGTCATTACCTAATATTATGTTGACCATTCTGTCATTACTATAGTAATATTATGTTGACCATTCTGTCATTACTATAGTAATATTATGTTGACCATTCTGTCATTATTATAGTAATATTATGTTGACCATTCTGTCATTACTATAGTACTATTATGTTGACCATTCTGTCATTACTATAGTAATATTATGTTTACCATTCTGTCATTACCTAATATTATGTTGACCATTCTGTCATTACTATAGTAATATTATGTTGACCATTCTGTCATTACTATAGTACTATTATGTTGACCATTCTGTCATTACTATAGTAATATTATGTTGACCATTCTGTCATTACTATAGTAATATTATGTTGACCATTCTGTCATTACTATAGTACTATTATGTTGACTATTCTGTCATTACCTAATATTATGTTGACCATTCTGTCATTACTATAGTACTATTATGTTGACCATTCTGTCATTACTATAGTAATATTATGTTGTCCATTCTGCCATTACTATAGTAATATTATGTTGACCATTCTGTCATTACTATAGTAATATTATGTTGACTATTCTGTCATTACTATAGTACTATTATGTTGACTATTCTGTCATTACTATAGTACTATTATGTTGACCATTCTGTCATTACCTAATATTATGTTGACCATTCTGTCATTACTATAGTACTATTATGTTGACCATTCTGTCATTACCTAATATTATGTTGACCATTCTGTCATTACTATAGTAATATTATGTTGACCATTCTGTCATTACTATAGTAATATTATGTTGACCATTCTGTCATTATTATAGTAATATTATGTTGACCATTCTGTCATTACTATAGTACTATTATGTTGACCATTCTGTCATTACTATAGTAATATTATGTTGACCATTCTGTCATTACCTAATATTATGTTGACCATTCTGTCATTACTATAGTAATATTATGTTGACCATTCTGTCATTACTATAGTACTATTATGTTGACCATTCTGTCATTACTATAGTAATATTATGTTGACCATTCTGTCATTACTATAGTAATATTATGTTGACCATTCTGTCATTACTATAGTAATATTATGTTGACCATTCTGTCATTACTATAGTAATATTATGTTGACCATTCTGTCATTACTATAGTACTATTATGTTGACCATTCTGTCATTACTATAGTAATATTATGTTGACCATTCTGTCATTACTATAGTAATATTATGTTGACCATTCTGTCATTATGATAGTAATATTATGTTGACCATTCTGTCATTACCTAATATTATGTTGTCCATTCTGTCATTACTATAGTAATATTATGTTGACCATTCTGTCATTACTATAGTAATATTATGTTGTCCATTCTGTCATTACTATAGTAATATTATGTTGACCATTCTGTCATTACCTAATATTATGTTGACCATTCTGTCATTACCTAATATTATGTTGACCATTCTGTCATTACTATAGTACTATTATGTTGACCATTCTGTCATTATTATAGTACTATTATGTTCACCATTCTGTCATTACTATAGTAATATTATGTTGACCATTCTGTCATTACCTAATATTATGTTGACCATTCTGTCATTACCTAATATTATGTTGACCATTCTGTCATTACTATAGTACTATTATGTTGACCATTCTGTCATTACTATAGTAATATTATGTTGACCATTCTGTCATTACTATAGTACTATTATGTTGACCATTCTGTCATTACTATAGTACTATTATGTTGACCATTCTGTCATTACTATAGTACTATTATGTTGACCATTCTGTCATTACTATAGTACTATTATGTTGACCATTCTGTCATTACTATAGTAATATTATGTTGACCATTCTGTCATTACTATAGTACTATTATGTTGACCATTCTGTCATTACTATAGTAATATTATGTTGACCATTCTGTCATTACTATAGTAATATTATGTTGACCATTCTGTCATTATGATAGTAATATTATGTTGACCATTCTGTCATTACCTAATATTATGTTGTCCATTCTGTCATTACTATAGTAATATTATGTTGACCATTCTGTCATTACTATAGTAATATTATGTTGTCCATTCTGTCATTACCTAATATTATGTTGACCATTCTGTCATTACTATAGTAATATTATGTTGACCATTCTGTCATTACTATAGTACTATTATGTTGACCATTCTGTCATTACTATAGTAATATTATGTTGACCATTCTGTCATTACTATAGTAATATTATGTTGACCATTCTGTCATTACTATAGTAATATTATGTTGACCATTCTGTCATTACTATAGTAATATTATGTTGACCATTCTGTCATTACTATAGTACTATTATGTTGACCATTCTGTCATTACTATAGTAATTTTATGTTGACCATTCTGTCATTACTATAGTAATATTATGTTGACCATTCTGTCATTACCTAATATTATGTTGTCCATTCTGTCATTACTATAGTAATATTATTTTGACCATTCTGTCATTACTATAGTAATATTATGTTGTCCATTCTGTCATTACTATAGTAATATTATGTTGACCATTCTGTCATTACCTAATATTATGTTGACCATTCTGTCATTACCTAATATTATGTTGACCATTCTGTCATTACTATAGTACTATTATGTTGACCATTCTGTCATTATTATAGTACTATTATGTTCACCATTCTGTCATTACTATAGTAATATTATGTTGACCATTCTGTCATTACCTAATATTATGTTGACCATTCTGTCATTACCTAATATTATGTTGACCATTCTGTCATTACTATAGTACTATTATGTTGACCATTCTGTCATTACTATAGTAATATTATGTTGACCATTCTGTCATTACTATAGTACTATTATGTTGACCATTCTGTCATTACTATAGTACTATTATGTTGACCATTCTGTCATTACTATAGTACTATTATGTTGACCATTCTGTCATTACTATAGTACTATTATGTTGACCATTCTGTCATTACTATAGTAATATTATGTTGACCATTCTGTCATTACTATAGTACTATTATGTTGACCATTCTGTCATTACTATAGTAATATTATGTTGACCATTCTGTCATTACTATAGTAATATTATGTTGACCATTCTGTCATTATGATAGTAATATTATGTTGACCATTCTGTCATTACCTAATATTATGTTGTCCATTCTGTCATTACTATAGTAATATTATGTTGACCATTCTGTCATTACTATAGTAATATTATGTTGTCCATTCTGTCATTATGATAGTAATATTATGTTGACCATTCTGTCATTACTATAGTAATATTATGTTGACCATTCTGTCATTATGATAGTAATATTATGTTGACCATTCTGTCATTACCTAATATTATGTTGTCCATTCTGTCATTACTATAGTAATATTATGTTGACCATTCTGTCATTACTATAGTAATATTATGTTGTCCATTCTGCCATTACTATAGTAATATTATGTTGACCATTCTGTCATTACTATAGTAATATTATGTTGACTATTCTGTCATTACTATAGTACTATTATGTTGACTATTCTGTCATTACTATAGTACTATTATGTTGACCATTCTGTCATTACCTAATATTATGTTGACCATTCTGTCATTACTATAGTACTATTATGTTGACCATTCTGTCATTACCTAATATTATGTTGACCATTCTGTCATTACTATAGTAATATTATGTT
Source organism: Salvelinus fontinalis (assembly GCF_029448725.1). Classification (NCBI taxonomy): domain Eukaryota; kingdom Metazoa; phylum Chordata; class Actinopteri; order Salmoniformes; family Salmonidae; genus Salvelinus; species Salvelinus fontinalis. The sequence continues at coordinate 4,587,400 of NC_074668.1, read as the reverse complement.
GACCATTCTGTCATTACTATAGTAATATTATGTTGACCATTCTGTCATTATTATAGTAATATTATGTTGACCATTCTGTCATTACTATAGTACTATTATGTTGACCATTCTGTCATTACTATAGTAATATTATGTTTACCATTCTGTCATTACCTAATATTATGTTGACCATTCTGTCATTACTATAGTAATATTATGTTGACCATTCTGTCATTACTATAGTACTATTATGTTGACCATTCTGTCATTACTATAGTAATATTATGTTGACCATTCTGTCATTACTATAGTAATATTATGTTGACCATTCTGTCATTACTATAGTACTATTATGTTGACTATTCTGTCATTACCTAATATTATGTTGACCATTCTGTCATTACTATAGTACTATTATGTTGACCATTCTGTCATTACTATAGTAATATTATGTTGTCCATTCTGCCATTACTATAGTAATATTATGTTGACCATTCTGTCATTACTATAGTAATATTATGTTGACTATTCTGTCATTACTATAGTACTATTATGTTGACTATTCTGTCATTACTATAGTACTATTATGTTGACCATTCTGTCATTACCTAATATTATGTTGACCATTCTGTCATTACTATAGTACTATTATGTTGACCATTCTGTCATTACCTAATATTATGTTGACCATTCTGTCATTACTATAGTAATATTATGTTGACCATTCTGTCATTACTATAGTAATATTATGTTGACCATTCTGTCATTACTATAGTACTATTATGTTGACTATTCTGTCATTACCTAATATTATGTTGACCATTCTGTCATTACTATAGTACTATTATGTTGACCATTCTGTCATTACTATAGTAATATTATGTTGTCCATTCTGCCATTACTATAGTAATATTATGTTGACCATTCTGTCATTACTATAGTAATATTATGTTGACTATTCTGTCATTACTATAGTACTATTATGTTGACTATTCTGTCATTACTATAGTACTATTATGTTGACCATTCTGTCATTACCTAATATTATGTTGACCATTCTGTCATTACTATAGTACTATTATGTTGACCATTCTGTCATTACCTAATATTATGTTGACCATTCTGTCATTACTATAGTAATATTATGTTGACCATTCTGTCATTACTATAGTAATATTATGTTGACCATTCTGTCATTATTATAGTAATATTATGTTGACCATTCTGTCATTACTATAGTACTATTATGTTGACCATTCTGTCATTACTATAGTAATATTATGTTGACCATTCTGTCATTACCTAATATTATGTTGACCATTCTGTCATTACTATAGTAATATTATGTTGACCATTCTGTCATTACTATAGTACTATTATGTTGACCATTCTGTCATTACTATAGTAATATTATGTTGACCATTCTGTCATTACTATAGTAATATTATGTTGACCATTCTGTCATTACTATAGTAATATTATGTTGACCATTCTGTCATTACTATAGTAATATTATGTTGACCATTCTGTCATTATGATAGTAATATTATGTTTACCATTCTGTCATTACTATAGTAATATTATGTTGACCATTCTGTCATTACTATAGTAATATTATGTTGACCATTCTGTCATTACTATAGTAATATTATGTTGACCATTCTGTCATTATTATAGTACTATTATGTTGACCATTCTGTCATTACTATAGTACTATTATGTTGACCATTTTGTCATTACTATAGTAATATTATGTTGACCATTCTGTCATTACCTAATATTATGTTGACCATTCTGTCATTACTATAGTAATATTATGTTGACCATTCTGTCATTACTATAGTACTATTATGTTGACCATTCTGTCATTACTATAGTAATATTATGTTGACCATTCTGTCATTACTATAGTAATATTATGTTGACCATTCTGTCATTACTATAGTAATATTATGTTGACCATTCTGTCATTACTATAGTAATATTATGTTGACCATTCTGTCATTACTATAGTACTATTATGTTGACCATTCTGTCATTACTATAGTAATATTATGTTGACCATTCTGTCATTACTATAGTAATATTATGTTGACCATTCTGTCATTATGATAGTAATATTATGTTGACCATTCTGTCATTACCTAATATTATGTTGTCCATTCTGTCATTACTATAGTAATATTATGTTGACCATTCTGTCATTACTATAGTAATATTATGTTGTCCATTCTGTCATTACTATAGTAATATTATGTTGACCATTCTGTCATTACCTAATATTATGTTGACCATTCTGTCATTACCTAATATTATGTTGACCATTCTGTCATTACTATAGTACTATTATGTTGACCATTCTGTCATTATTATAGTACTATTATGTTCACCATTCTGTCATTACTATAGTAATATTATGTTGACCATTCTGTCATTACCTAATATTATGTTGACCATTCTGTCATTACCTAATATTATGTTGACCATTCTGTCATTACTATAGTACTATTATGTTGACCATTCTGTCATTACTATAGTAATATTATGTTGACCATTCTGTCATTACTATAGTACTATTATGTTGACCATTCTGTCATTACTATAGTACTATTATGTTGACCATTCTGTCATTACTATAGTACTATTATGTTGACCATTCTGTCATTACTATAGTACTATTATGTTGACCATTCTGTCATTACTATAGTAATATTATGTTGACCATTCTGTCATTACTATAGTACTATTATGTTGACCATTCTGTCATTACTATAGTAATATTATGTTGACCATTCTGTCATTACTATAGTAATATTATGTTGACCATTCTGTCATTATGATAGTAATATTATGTTGACCATTCTGTCATTACCTAATATTATGTTGTCCATTCTGTCATTACTATAGTAATATTATGTTGACCATTCTGTCATTACTATAGTAATATTATGTTGTCCATTCTGTCATTATGATAGTAATATTATGTTGACCATTCTGTCATTACTATAGTAATATTATGTTGACCATTCTGTCATTATGATAGTAATATTATGTTGACCATTCTGTCATTACCTAATATTATGTTGTCCATTCTGTCATTACTATAGTAATATTATGTTGACCATTCTGTCATTACTATAGTAATATTATGTTGTCCATTCTGCCATTACTATAGTAATATTATGTTGACCATTCTGTCATTACTATAGTAATATTATGTTGACTATTCTGTCATTACTATAGTACTATTATGTTGACTATTCTGTCATTACTATAGTACTATTATGTTGACCATTCTGTCATTACCTAATATTATGTTGACCATTCTGTCATTACTATAGTACTATTATGTTGACCATTCTGTCATTACCTAATATTATGTTGACCATTCTGTCATTACTATAGTAATATTATGTTGACCATTCTGTCATTACTATAGTAATATTATGTTGACCATTCTGTCATTATTATAGTAATATTATGTTGACCATTCTGTCATTACTATAGTACTATTATGTTGACCATTCTGTCATTACTATAGTAATATTATGTTTACCATTCTGTCATTACCTAATATTATGTTGACCATTCTGTCATTACTATAGTAATATTATGTTGACCATTCTGTCATTACTATAGTACTATTATGTTGACCATTCTGTCATTACTATAGTAATATTATGTTGACCATTCTGTCATTACTATAGTAATATTATGTTGACCATTCTGTCATTACTATAGTACTATTATGTTGACTATTCTGTCATTACCTAATATTATGTTGACCATTCTGTCATTACTATAGTACTATTATGTTGACCATTCTGTCATTACTATAGTAATATTATGTTGTCCATTCTGCCATTACTATAGTAATATTATGTTGACCATTCTGTCATTACTATAGTAATATTATGTTGACTATTCTGTCATTACTATAGTACTATTATGTTGACTATTCTGTCATTACTATAGTACTATTATGTTGACCATTCTGTCATTACCTAATATTATGTTGACCATTCTGTCATTACTATAGTACTATTATGTTGACCATTCTGTCATTACCTAATATTATGTTGACCATTCTGTCATTACTATAGTAATATTATGTTGACCATTCTGTCATTACTATAGTAATATTATGTTGACCATTCTGTCATTATTATAGTAATATTATGTTGACCATTCTGTCATTACTATAGTACTATTTTGTTGACCATTCTGTCATTACTATAGTAATATTATGTTGACCATTCTGTCATTACCTAATATTATGTTGACCATTCTGTCATTACTATAGTACTATTATGTTGACCATTCTGTCATTACTATAGTAATATTATGTTGACCATTCTGTCATTACTATAGTAATATTATGTTGACCATTCTGTCATTACTATAGTAATATTATGTTGACCATTCTGTCATTACTATAGTAATATTATGTTGACCATTCTGTCATTACTATAGTAATATTATGTTGACCATTCTGTCATTACTATAGTACTATTATGTTGACCATTCTGTCATTACTATAGTAATATTATGTTGACCATTCTGTCATTACTATAGTAATATTATGTTGACCATTCTGTCATTATGATAGTAATAATATGTTGACCATTCTGTCATTACCTAATATTATGTTGTCCATTCTGTCATTACTATAGTAATATTATGTTGACCATTCTGTCATTACTATAGTAATATTATGTTGTCCATTCTGTCATTACTATAGTAATATTATGTTGACCATTCTGTCATTACCTAATATTATGTTGACCATTCTGTCATTACCTAATATTATGTTGACCATTCTGTCATTACTATAGTACTATTATGTTGACCATTCTGTCATTATTATAGTACTATTATGTTCACCATTCTGTCATTACTATAGTAATATTATGTTGACCATTCTGTCATTACCTAATATTATGTTGACCATTCTGTCATTACCTAATATTATGTTGACCATTCTGTCATTACTATAGTACTATTATGTTGACCATTCTGTCATTACTATAGTAATATTATGTTGACCATTCTGTCATTACTATAGTACTATTATGTTGACCATTCTGTCATTACTATAGTACTATTATGTTGACCATTCTGTCATTACTATAGTACTATTATGTTGACCATTCTGTCATTACTATAGTACTATTATGTTGACCATTCTGTCATTACCTAATATTATGTTGACCATTCTGTCATTACTATAGTAATATTATGTTGACCATTCTGTCATTACTATAGTACTATCATCTTGTTTTAATAAGACACATAGTCAACTTACACGCATCACTGACACACACACTTCTCCCACCAGACATGCCACCAGGGGTCTTTTCACAGTCCCCAAGTCCAGAACAAATTCAAGGATATAAACAGTATTATACAGAGCCATGAGTGCATGGAACTCCCATCCATCTCATACAGCAAACCTGGTTTCCCTCCCCCCAAAAGCAACACTTCACGGCACAATGCCTCTCCCCCATGTGACCTGCTTGTCGTGTGCATGTACTGACATGTACGTGGAACTGATAGATGCACACACATACAGACTACACGTTAACGATTTAAATGTATGGACATAAAGTATTTTGTCTGCGATGTCTTTTTCGTTATGTGTCGGACCCCAGTAAGACCAGGTGTTCTAGGCGACTGTGTGATCACGTTCTCCGTAGCCGATGTGAGTAAGACCTTTAAACAGGTCAACGTTCACAAGGCCGCAGGCTCAGGATGAATTACCAGGACGTGTACTCCGAGCACGCGCTGACCAACTGGCATGTGTCTTCACTGACATTTTAAACCTGTCCCTGACTGAGTCTGTAATAGCAACATGTTTCAAGCAGACCACCAAGGCTGGTCATAGCTCACATCAACACCATCATCCCAGAAATCCTAGACCCACTCTAATTTGCATACCGCCCTAACAGATACACAGATGACGCAATCTCTATTGCACTCTACACTGCCCTTTCCCACCTGGACAAAAGGAACACCTATGTGAGAATGGTATTCTCAGCTTCAACACCATAGTGCCCCCAAAGTTCATCACAAATCTAAGGACCCTGGAACTAAACACCTCCCTCTGCAACTGGATCCTGGACTTCCTGACAGTCCACCCCCAGGTGATAAGGGTAGGAAACAACACATCTGCCAGGCTGATCCTCTACAGGCTGATCCACCACTCAGTGGTGCGTGCTCAGTCCCCTCTTGTACTCCCTGTTCACCCATGACTGCGTAGCCAAGCACGACTACAGCATACATCATTAAGTTTGCCGACGACACAACAGTGGTACAGACTATAGGGAGGAGGTCAGAGACCTGGCAGTCTGGTGTCAGGATAACAACCTCTCCCTCAACGTGATCAAGACAAAAGAGATGATCGTGAACTACAGCAAAAGGAGGGCCAAGCATGCCCCCATTCTCATTGCCTCAAAGATTTATTATTGGTCCTCAGATCGTCAAAAAGTTCTACAGCTGCACCATCAAGAGCATCCTGACCGGTTGCTTCGCTGCCTGGTGTGGCAACTGCTCAGCCTCCGACCACAAGACACTACAGAGGGTAATGCGTACGGCCCAGTACTTCACTGGGGCCAAGCATCCTGCCATCCAGGACCTCTATACCAGGCGGTGTCAGAGTAAGGCCCTAGAAATTGCCAAAGACTCCAGCCACCCTCGTCATAAACTGTTGTCTCTGCTACCGCATGGCAAGCGGTAACGGAGCGCTAAGTCTAGGTCCTAAAGGCTTCTTAACAGCATCTAATGTATGTGATATCAACAGAGAGGTATATTCTCTGGGTGATTTAAATATTGACTGGCTATCAAGCTGCCCACTCAGTAAAACACTTCAAACTGTAACCAGTGCCTGCAACCTGGATCAGGTTTGTCAGTCAACCTACCAGGGTATTTACAAACAGCACGGGAATTAAATCATCAACATGTATTGAACACATCTTTACTAACGCTGCAGATATTTGCTTTAAAGCAGTATCCAAATCCATCGGATGTAGTGATCATAATATAGTAGCCATATCTAGGAAAACCAAAGATCCAAAGGCTGGGCCTAATATAGTGTATGTCATACAAGAGGTTTTGTAGTGATTACTTTTTTGATGATGTAAACAATATTTGTTGGGTATGTAATGAGGAGCAACCAGATGCTGCACTTGACACATTTATGAAATTACTTATTCCAGTTACTAATAAGCATGCACCCATTAAGAAAATGATTGTAAAAACTGTTAAATCCCCTTGGATTGATGAGGAAATGAGAAATTGTATGGTTGAGAGGGATGAGGCAAAAGGAATGGCAATTAAGTATGGCAGCCCAACCGATTGGCAAACGTACGGCAAATTAAGAAATCATGTGACTAAACAAAAAAAAAAGATAAAGAAACTACACTATGAAACGAAGATAAATTATATAAAGAATGAGAGTAAAAGGCTTTGGAACTCCTTTAATGAAATTTTGGGGGAAAAATCCAACTCAGCTCCATCATTCATTGAATCAGATGGCTCTTTCATCCCAAAACCCACTGATATTGCCAAATACTTTAATGACTTTTTCATTGGCAAGATTAGCAAACTTCGGGATGACATGCCAGCAACAAAAGCTGACACTACACATCAAAGTATATGGGACCAAATTATGAAAGACAAAAATTGTACTTTTGAATTCCGTAAAGTCAGTGTGGAAGAGGTGAATTTTTTTGTTGTTGTCTATCAACAATGACAAGCCACCGGGGTCTGACAATCTGGATGGAAAATTACTGAGAATATTAATCAGACGATGTTGCCTCTCCTATTTGCCACATCTTAATGGGAGACTTTTATTTCCCTCACCAACTTTAAACATCTGCTATCTGAGCAGCTAACCGATCGCTGCAGCTGTACATAGTCCATCTGTAAACAGCCCACCCAATTTACCTACCTCATCCCCTTACTGTTTTTATTTATTTACTTTTCTGCTCTTTTGCACACCAGTATTTCTACTTGCTCATGATCATCTGATGATTTATCACTCCAGTGTTAATCTGCTAAATTGTAATTATTCGTTCCTATGGCCTATTTATTGCCTACCTCATGCCTTTTGCACACAATGTATATAGACTCATTTAGTTTTTTCCTACTGTGTTATTGACTTGTTTATTGTTTACTCCATGTGTAACTCTGTGTTGTTGTCTGTTCACACTGCTATGCTTTATCTTGGCCAGGTCGCAGTTGTAAATGAGAACTTGTTCTCAACTAGCGTACCTGGTTAAATAAAGGTGAAACAAATATATAATAAAAAAATATATACAGTATAATCTCCAATTTAAGCCTACTCGGGCCTGGAGGGAAGCTAAAGTCATTCCGCTACCCAAGAATAGTAAAGCCCCCTTTACTGGCTCAAATAACCAACCATTCAGCCTGTTACCAACCCTTAGTAAACTTCTGGAAATAATTGTGTTTGACCAGATACAATGCTATTTTACAGTAAACAAATTAACAGCAGAATTTCAGCATGCTTATAGGAAAGGACACTCAACAAGCACAGCACTTACACAAATGACTGATGATTGGCTGAGAGAAATTGGTGATAAAATGATTGTGGACAATGTCTTGTTAGACTTCAGTGCAGCTTTTGACATTATTGATCATAGTCTGCTGCTGGAAAAACGTATGTGTTATGGCTTTACACCCCTCTGCTATAATGTGGATAAAGAGTTACCTGTCTAACAGAACACAGAGGGTGTTCTTTAATGGAAGCCTCTCCAACATAATCCAGGTGGAATCAGGCATTCCCCAGGGCAGCTGTTTATGCCCCTTGCTTTTTTCAATTTTGACTTAGAGTAAAGCCAGAGTGTCTTTGTATCAACACTATACACGTCAGCTACTACAGTGACTGAAATGACTGCAACACTCAACAAAGAGCTGCAGTTACTTTCAGAGTGGGTGGCAAGGAATAAGTTAGCCCTAAATATTTCTAAAACTAAAAGCATTGCATTTGGAACAAAACACTCAAACACTCAAAACCTCAACTAAATCTTGTATTAAATAATGTGGAAATTGAGCAAGTTCAGATGACTAAACTGCGTGGAGTAAGCCTAGATTGTAAACTGTCATGGTCAAAACATATTGATGCAACAGTAGCTAAGATGGTGTGAAGTCTGTCCATAATAAAGTGATGCTCTGCCTTCCTAACAACACTATCAACAAGGCAGGTCCGACAGGCCCTAGTTTTGTCACACCTGGACTACTGGTCAGTCGTGTGGTCAGGTGCAACAAGAAAGGACTTAGGAAAATTGCAATTGGCTCAGAACAGGGCAGCACAGCTGGCCCTTGAATGTACACAGACAGCTATTATCAATAATATGCATATCAATTTCTCCTGGCTGAAAGTGGAGGAGAGATTGACTACATCACTACTTTTATTTATGAGAGGTACTGACATGTTGAATGCACCTAGCTGTCTGTCTGAACTACTGGCACACAGCTTAGACACCCATGCATACCCCACAAGACATGCCACAAGAGGTCTCTTCACAGTCCCCAAGTCCAGAACAGACTATGGGAGGCGCACAGTACTACATAGAGCCATGACTACATGGAACTCTATTCCACAGTACTACATAGAGCCATGACTACATGGAACTCTATTCCACATCAGGTAACTGATGCAAGCAATAAAATGTGATTTCAAAAACAGATAAAAAAGTACCTATTGGAACAGTGGGGACTGTGAAGCAACACAAACATTGGCACAGACACATACATACATACACACACACACACACACACACACACACACACACACACACACACACACACACACACACACACACACACACACACACACACACACACACACACACACACACACACACACACACACACACACACAATGCATACACATGGATTTAGTGGTGGAGTAGGGGCCTGAGGTCACACAGTATGTTGTGAAATCTGTGAATGTATTGTAATATTTTTTTAAACTGTATAAAATGCCTTCATTTTGCTGGACCCCAGGAAGAGTAGCTGCTGCTTGTTAAAATACCCCCAAGCCATAAGACTCCTGAACAGCTAATCAAATGGCTACCCGGACTATTTGCATTGACCCTCTACCTACATGTACACTCAGCAAAAAAAAGAAGTCCTCTCACTGTCAACTTATTAACTTTATTTTCAGCAAACTTAACATGTACAAATATTTGTATGAACATAAGATTCAACAACTGAGACATAAACTGAACAAGTTCCACAGACATGTGACTAACAGAAATGGAATAATGTGTCCCTGAACAAAGGGGAAGTCAAAATCAAAAGTAACAGTCAGTATCTGGTGTGGCCACCAGCTGCATTAAGTACTGCAGTGCATCTCCTCCTCATGGACTGCACCAGATTTGTCAGTTCTTGCTGTGAGATGTTACCCCACTCTTCCACCAAGGCACCTGCAAGTTCCCGCAAGTTCCGATCCAACAGGTCCCAGACGTGCTCAATGGGATTGAGATCCAGGCTCTTTGCTGGCCATGGCAGAACACTGACATTCCTGTCTTGCAGGAAATCACGCACAGAACGAGCATTATGGCTGGTGGCATTGTCATGCTGGAGGGTCATGTCAGGATGAGCCTGCAGGAAGGGTACCACATGAGGGAGGAGGATGTCTTCCCTGTAACGCACAGCATTGAGATTGCCTGCAATGACAACAAGCTCAGTCCGATGATGCTGTGACACACCACCCCAAACCATGACGGACCCTCCACCTCCAAATAGATCCCGCTCCAGAGTACAGACCTCGGTGTGATGCTCATTCCTTCGACGATAAACGTGAATCCGACCATCACCCCTGGTGAGACAAAACCGCGACTCGTCAGTGAAGAGCAGTTTTTGCCAGTCCTGTCTGGTCCAGCGACGGTGGGTTTGTGCCCGTAGGCGACGTTGTTGCCGGTGATGTCTGGTGAGGACCTGCCTTACAGCAGGCCTACAAGCCCTCAGTCCAGCCTCTTTCGGCACATTGCGGACAGTCTGAGCACTGATGAAGGGATTGTGCGTTCCTGATGTAACTCGGGCAGTTGTTGTTGCCACCCTGTACCTGTCCTAAGGTGTGATGCTCGGATGTACCGATCCTGTGCAAGTGTTGGTACACGTGGTCTGCCACTGCGAGGATGATCAGCTGTCCGTCCTGTCTCTGTGTAGCGCTGTCTTAGGCGTCTCACAGTACAGACATTGCAATTTATTGCCCTGGCCACATCTGCAGTCCTCATGCCTCCTTGCAGCATGCCTAAGGCACGTTCACGCAGATGAACAGGGACCCTGTGCATGTGTCTTTTGATGTAGAAAGTCAGTAGAAAGGCCTCTTTAGTGTCCTAACTGTGACCTTAATTGCCTACCATCTGTAAGCTGTTAGTGTCTTAAAACTTGTTTGGGATAGGGGGCAGCATTTTCACTTTTGGATGAATAGCGTGCCCAGAGTAAACTGCCTCCTACTCAGTCCCAGATGCTAATATATGCATATTATTATTGGTATTGGATAGAAAACACTCTGAATTTTCTAAAACTGTTTGAATGATGTCTGTGAGTATAACAGAACTCATATGGTAGGAAAAAACCCGAGAAAAAATCCAAACAGGAAGTGGGAAATCTGAGGTTTGTAGTTTTTGAACTCAGCCCCTATCGAATACACAGTGAGATGTGGGTTATTTTGCACTTCCTACAGCTTCCACTAGATGTCAAGAGTCTTTAGAACGTTGTTTCAGGCTTCTACCGTGAAGGGGGAACGGATGGGAGCTGTTTGACTAAGGGGCCTGGCAGCAGCCTCGTTCTCAGTCAAGCGCATTTCACATGAGAGGTAGTTCTCGTTCCATTGCTTTTCTACAGACAATGGAATTCTCCGGTTGGAACATTATTGAACATTTATGATAAAAACATCCTAAAGATTGATTCTATACTTAGTTTGACAAGTTTCTACGACCTGTAATATAACTTTTTTAACTTTTCGTCCAACTGGACCTGAACGCGCGTTTGGATTTGTTTACCAAACAAAAGAAGCTATTTGGACATAATTGATGGACATTATGGAACAAATCAAACATTAATGTCGAACTGCGATTCCTGGGAGTGCATTCTGATGAAGATCATCAAAGGTAAGTGAATATTTATAATGCTATTTCGGATATTTATTTTGGCTGTTTTGGACTCTGAGCGTCGTACTCAGATTATGCTTTTTCTGTAAAGTCTTTTTGAAATCTGACACAGCGGTTGCATTAAGGAGAAGTTTATCTAAAGTTCCATGTTTAATACTTGTATTTTCATCAACATTTATAATGAGTATTTCTGTGAATTGATGTGGCTCTCTGCACAATCACTGCATGTTTTGGAACTACTGAACGTAACACGCCAATGTAAAATAAGATTTTTGGATACAAATATGCACTTTACCGAACATAACATACATGTATTGTGTAACATGAAGTCCTATGAGTGTCATCTGATGAAGATCATCAAAGGTTAGTGATTAATTTTCTCTCTATTTGTTCTTTTTGTGACTCCTCTCTTTGACGGGAAAAATGGCTGGGTTTTTCTATGACTTGGTGGTGACCTAACATAATCGTTTGTGGAGCTTGCGCTGTAAAGCATTTTTGAAATCAGACACTGTGGCTGGATTAATGAGAATTGTATCTTTAAAATGGTGCCTAATACTTGTATGTTTGAGAAATTTGATTTATGAGATTTCTGTTGATTTGTATTTTGCGCCCTGCAATTTCATTGGC